>NC_068987.1:108754459-108756331 GCF_001194135.2 Octopus bimaculoides
GAAGAAATGGAATGGTGAAATTATATGTTCCTTGTGTTTCTCATCTACATTCTGTGGCCTTTATATAAAAAGTTATTCGATGATTGAAGTTCAGATTTGCGAACTGGACACTCAAGGGAAACTGATTTTCTGGGTTATGTCGATTACAATAGCTTTCACACGTTCCTTTAGGTAGTAAAGGTAGATCCCTGTAGAGTGGTTTATAAAGTTTTGTGTGGCTATTTTTATCTTTCTTCTTTCCTGCCTTGCATTGTTGACTGTATTTTATTTAAGGATATAGTTTTAATAATTTCTGACCAGAGTTGCCACTCTTAATCATTTCCAATTGATAACGGCTAAGGAGATAGAAACATCGATCTCTGGGAATCGTGGTAGATTGCAACACTGGAGTGATATCGTATTTTTCAACCTTTTTACCATAAGAGAAAAATTTCTCCCCGGCAACTACAGTCAATTTGCCTTTTAGCAGTTGAAATACATCACAAACGTATTTTAATTAAACTATACAAAAACTTAAAAACAACAAAGGGATAAAAAGATTATCTTATGAACATCATTAGCTTAGTGCTATTTCTGCGATAAGATGCAGTGTGCTCATACAGCAGCCATGCTTCCATTTGCCAAATCGCTATTTCGGCAACGTAAACAAATCAGCACAGATCGCTCACCTGTAGAGATTCAAATCTAAACACAAACACAAAAACAAATGCACTAACATATATATATGTTTATATATTATGTAACATTTACAAACATACACACAAATTCATAATTTATATGCTACAAAGGATTACAATATGTGCGACAATAAAAATTTACAAAATGTTTTTAAGATTTAAATGGTGGTGTTTATCAGAAGATACTTTCCTACACAACATTGCAACCAAGCAGGTGGCTGGTCAAAATTACTTTGAAATTACAAAGTGAAAGAGAAGAACATACATACATACATACATACATACATACATACATGAAACGCACTGCCTAAATACCAATCTTGAAAAATTAGGTTTCCCAAAACCAGAAAGGAGAATGCTAATTCGAAGATTACAGATTCAATCTATCACGGGAACTGCAAAAATCTGTAAGACTTTCCAGAAGTCTATCATTAAAATATACATGAGCATGTCTAGATATGCAACAATATGTATGAGAATACATACATAAAGCAAAACATACAAATCTGCAAATATACATACATACATACATACATACATACATACATACACACATACATACAAAATACCTTGTTGTTGATGTTGAAATTCCAATGAAGGTGCCTTGGGGCTCTTTCTCTATTGGCAAGAAATCTTGAAATGAAACTGGATAATGACATGCATACATAAGAACTTGTCCTGATATGCAAGTGTATGATTGACATGAAACAAAACATACAAATCTGCACGTATACGTACATATATACATACGTAAATACGGAGGTACATACATACATACATGCACGCATGCAAACATACATACATACATGCATACATACATACATACATACATACACACATACATACAAAATACCTTGCCATTGAGGTCGAAATTCCAATGAAGGAGCCTTGGATCTATGTTAGAAACTGGCACTTTCTCTACATTATTTACATTATTTACATCCGACGGATATTTGTCCTCATCTTGTTTGTTGTTAACACAACGTTTTCGCTGATATACCCTCCAGCCTTCTTCAGGTGTCTAGGGGAAATTTCGAACCTGGGATCTCATTCCTAAGGTATTTTATTATTATTATTATCATTATTATTATTATCATTATTATTATGGTTCAGTAGTTTTATTTTTATAACGTGCTTTCACTTCACTACCGAGCGCAGCTCTGTGTGCCTTGGGTATGTGCTGTGGTTTGCTGTG
>NC_068987.1:108757401-108763973 GCF_001194135.2 Octopus bimaculoides
TTGCTCGTGTTTTGTGGCTATTTGTATTAGTTTTCTTTGCTTCTGGAGTAAATATTTTTGCAGTCCTATGGTGGTTATTTTATAATAGTTTTCCAACTGTATAAGCCCCCAACCCCCTTCTATGCGTTGTATATATAGCCTTTCTATGTCAGATTTTGGGTGGTGCATCCTATATCCTGTCATTATTTTTCTTGTTTTCCTGTCTATTTTAGATATTATAATTATCTTTATTATTAATATTATTATTATTATTATTATTATTATTCGAATTCAGAATCTTGGGGTTAGTAGCCCGCGTTCTAAACCACTATGCCATATACCTGTGGGCATATGGCGTAGTGGTTAAGCATACACGCACACACACACACACACACATATGTACAGGCATACATACCGATGTTACTATATTTTGGCTTACGAGCAAGTACTTCATGCACATTGTAAATTTTATAGTTCATTGAAGCTAAATTCTCCACTTCAGCCTTGAGATTCACTCTTAAATTGGTCGTTAGGTGGGAACTGTTATTTTTCGGTTAACTATTCTTTTATATTTTATGCCTGTATATGTTTATGCACGCACGCACGTACATAATATAGATATATACAGACAGACAGACAGACAGACAGACAGACAGTCAGATAATTTAAATGAAAATGAGGTAAGTAAAATAACTTGTATCGATCAGTGGCATGTATTTGAATAGCATACTAGCATGTCAAGAAAATCTTGACATATCAAAATTTTTTCCACCTTTAGAGGATATACAATAATTACCGAAAAGAAATTCTAATCAGCTTTACTTGAGAAGGGGAGATAATATCTAGATCTAAGTTTTCTCCAAAACTGACACGCCAATGAGGAAAGGGACTGACTTATTGACTGGTGATATGAAGACAGTCAAATATGCGTATTTCTGGTTCTGAACCTTCACCAGCACGACGATTTTGGAACCTTATCTTTAGCACTCAATATACCCAGACTTATACAAAACAAAGTAAAAAGACAGTAATATATAGATATGTATAGACCTAAACATATTCTCCATTTCTATGTACGTATCTAAGTATACGTCTATCGACATTTATGTGTGTGCGTGTGTGTGTGTGTAGACAGTGAGAGAGGGGGAGGAGGGAGAGAAAGTGAATATCTGTTATCAATCACTTGATGTAGGCGAAATTAAGAGGTCTTCTTGTCAAAAGAGGTATGATCTTATTTGCATTCTCCACATCTGAAATTTTGTTTCCAACACACACACGCGCTCTTTTCTGCGCGCACACACACGCGGAATCAATCAAGCACACATACACACACACATACACACACACACACACACACACTCACACACACATAAAAAGCGTATATTCTATATTATGGTAAAAATATATGGAAACAAAAGCACGTACATGCACACGTATACGCTCAAATCTGCACATACGTACTCAAATACACAATATATATAGACACACGCACACACACATATATACTGATGTATTTATATGTGCAAGATTATATTCATACACACACACACAAACATATATATATGTATATATATTTGTCTGTCTGTGTAAGTATATGTCTCAGAGTAGAAACATACACACATGTATAGTTATATACATGCACATACACATACATAGATATGTATGTGTGTAAATTATATATTCATTTATAGGTGTGTATATATTATATCCGTTTGTAAGCCTGTTTGTGTTTTCATTTTATCTTTATGTTTTGTGCATCTAAAAAGCTACTAGTCGTACCAGTGTGAGTGTATGTTTGTGTGTATGTATGTGTGAGTATGTGTATGTGTCTGTTTGTATGATTAGATATTGACCTCTATATCTCTAGCGCCATCTTTATATATGTCTATATATCTACCAGTCTGTCTACCTGTCTTTATCTTTGTATCTATGTGTGGGTCTATTTTTATATCCTTACATCCCACCGGGTGATAGACGTCCTTTGCCAGACCATTAATACTTTTAATAACGTCTGTTCATCACAGCAATATTTCCTTACGTCGGAAACAGCAACAAGAGGAATATCATCATCTAGAAGAACACCATCGACAGTACCTCTACCGCCACCGCCACCACAACAACAAATACATCCTCATCACTACCATCAGCATTATCCCTGACAACAATAACAACAACTGCAGTGACAACATTCCATTCTTCACAGTAAAAGCACCAAAAACAACACCAAAGATAATACCATTAGATGTAGTTTCATTTGTAACCGAAAGCAGAACCAACATCAACGGCAACAACTATGTCAGCGTTCAACTAATAATAGTAATAGCATCAACAACAATAACATCATTGATAACACCATTAGCGGGATACGAAGACGAATTAGCAAGCAAATATTTAAAGAAGAGAAAAACAAAACAAAAAAAAGAAGACATCACCATTATGATGCGAAAGAGAGAAAACTTTTCCTCGTTAGCCCAACCTACAAGAAATATTAACAACGGAATATCTCTCAAAATCACTCCACGTCGCGTTAACTAACAATACAAGATGGCTACTGAAGATAATGTAGTCCAGGATAATGTAGTCGTGACTCAAAAGAAAACGTGATGGTCTTGGATGGAACGTCTTTGTTGTCATAGGATTTTTTTTTTCTTCAGTCATGTCTGACGAACGAATACCGACAACAACAAGAACATGAGCAGCGCAGCGTGGTGAATTCATCTATCGTCACCAACAACGCCCACGGCCTGGAGCTAAATGCGAACTACAGCAACTACTACTACTACTACTACTACTACTACTACTACTACTACTACTACTACTACTGCTGCTGCTGCTGCTGCTGCTGCTGCTGCTACAGTAACTACTACTACTACTACTACTACTACTACTACTACTACTATTACTACTACTATTACTACTACTACTACTACTACTGCAGCTGCTGCTGTTGCTGTTGCTGCTGCTACTACTACTACTACTACTACTACTAGGCAGCAAACAACAAGAAACACGGCAACCTTTCATATATTTTTAAGAACGCAGCATCAGCGGAAGATGTCAGATGAAAGGAAGAGCCATGGAGATGCTCAAAGTTCGCGGCGGCGGTTCTCATAATGATCTTTCAATATAAATATCAACCAGAATCTGACATTGAATTTTTCTTTTTCTTTTTTTCTTTTTTCTTTTTTTTTGTTTTTGTTTTTTTCGACTGGGCATACGGCCAAGGTTTGCAAATGGAAATACGACTGTAGTTTAAGCTAAATGAATCACATGTTACTACTATTGATATTTGATTTATCGACCAACCGACCCGAAATGGTAAAAAGCCATTGTTGCCCCAACCAGAATATTAACATATAGAAATATGAGAGGCTATGCACACTGGATGTTGCTGTTGTTATCATAGTCGCTTCTGTCGTTGTTGTTGCTGCTGCTGCTGTTTTTGTTGTTGTTGTTGTTGAGGTAATAGTAGTGATGGTGGTGTTGATGGTGGTGTTGATGGTGGTGTTGATGGTGGTGTTGGTGGTGGTGGTGGTGCTCTTGGTGGTGGTTGCTGTTTAGCGTCCAGATCAACTGAGAACGACCAATCTTTTCGCTAAAGTCATTCCAATAACGCCACCATTCCATCTTCATAAGAAGAAATGATAAAAGCCATTGACGGTCCAAGCAGTATATTAACACACAGAAATATGAGGAGACACAGTCCTAGTCTACTATTGTTCATATTGTTGTTGTTTAGCTTCGGATCAACCAAGATGGAGTAGATTTATGATTAAAAGTTCTAGTTCTGGCAAATTCCTTTATTAAGGGAATGATAAAAGCCATTGATG
Organism: Octopus bimaculoides; assembly: GCF_001194135.2. Classification (NCBI taxonomy): domain Eukaryota; kingdom Metazoa; phylum Mollusca; class Cephalopoda; order Octopoda; family Octopodidae; genus Octopus; species Octopus bimaculoides. The sequence goes on from NC_068987.1 coordinate 108,761,211, forward strand.
GCCCACCCGATTTTTATATACCAATAGGCACAGGAGTGACTATGTGGTAAGTAGCTTGCTTACCAACCACATAGTTCTGGGTTCAGTCCCACTGCGTGGAACCTTGGGCACTAGCCTCGGGCTGACCAAAGACTTGTGAGTGGATTTGGTAGACGGAAACTGAAAGAAGCCCATCGTATATATGTATGTATATATATATATATGTGTGTGTGGGTGTGTGTGTTTGTGTGTGTGTGTGTGTGTGTGTGTGTGTGTGTGCGTGCGTTTGTGTGTCTGTGTTTGTCCCCCTCCCCAAGATCGCTTGACAACCGATGCTGGTGTATTTACATTCCCGTAACTTGGCGGTTCGGCAAAAAGTGACCGATAGAATAAGTACTAGGCTTACAAAGAATAAGTTCTGGGGTTGATTTGCTCGACTAAAGGCGGTGCTCCATCATGGCCGCAGTCAATTGACTGAAATGAATGAAAGAGTAAGAGAGTAAAAGAGAATATATGAGGGTACACATATATTTTCTCTTCTAATTAAGAACTTACATAAACCATGGATTTAAAAGCGTGCCACAAGTGACCAAATAATGGTGGCAAATTTTTGTACAAGGCCAGCAATTTTAGGGGAAGAGAATAGTCGATTATATCGAGCCTTATAACTGATTGTTTTTTTTTTAATTTCATCGTTCCTGAGAGGAGGATAGGTGATGGCCGACCTCGGCAGAATTTGAGCTCGGAGTGCTAAGAGCCGGAAGAAATGTCGCTATTTATCTTGTCCAACCCGTTAACGATTCTGTTAGCTTGCCACCTTAAGAGAAACAATAATCGCCGTTATTGGCTCTACAAAATGGGAATTATAAAACTATAAGGGAACATGCATATTCTTATTCTATTGTTGCTCATTTTGTTTAACGCCAGGTCAACCCGAATCATTATAAACATAGCGAACATAATTATCAGAAAGCATGCAAAAAAAACATAACGTGCAAGTGGCTGAGAACACCACAGCCACGTGTACCCTTAACGTAGTTTTTAGGGAGATTCAGCGTGACACAGAATGGGACAAGGCTGGCTCCTTTGAAGTACAGGCAAAAGTCATTCTTGTCAGTGGTACATATAAACACACGCACATGTATATCATACATTATGAGTGTGTGTGTGTGTGTGTGTGTGTGTGTGTGTGTGTGTGTGCGCGCGTGTGTGCATTGGACCACATTATGATAGGTTTGGTTTTAAAGAATCTTGGATGTGAAGGCTCTGATTTTATTTAGAACTTTTCTATTATAGCAAGTCAGGCGACTGTACGGATGCTGATACCATATAGGTTTTATTTATTTATGACATCTACAGCGTAACTACAACATTCGAGAGAAATTTGACAAAGTAGAACAAGACAACTCTTGGGTTCTGGATGCCTGGTTCCTACTGGAATTTGAGTTTCTTTTTAGGGAGAGGTTCGGCAGATAGTCATCTGTCCTTTATTTGTTCAAAATCGAGACCAATGTACAGGTTGAACACCTCCCAATAGGATCAAGACAGCTTTTGAATCCTAAATTATTGACTCACAGTATTTTAGCTTCCACAACTTTAGCTTTGCAAAGTTTCTATTTCCTATCGCTTAGTTTTGTCTTGTTTATAATTCCCCTTTTTACTTTGTATTTGGAGCCTTAAATACTTGTTTAATGTTGTTTCATGGGGACAACCTTCAATATGAAGTTGTATGTATTTACTAGCGATCCACACAAGGATTTTAATGACGTTTTATACAATCTACAGATTTTATTGTCATGTTTCACCGACGATAAAATCTTTCTTGCCTTCCTATGTTACGGAAGTTAAAATAACATGCTTTGCAAATGTCAGATTTTCATGTATTTTCATGTCTTTTCTCAACGTAATGAAGTATTCCTAGCTATGAATACTGTCGATTCTGAGGTTTTAAACTTCACCAAGGTGAATATTAAACTGCCTTCTCTCACTGCTGCTGTAGGTTCCGTTTCATGTTCATCTGAGCTTTAAATCCTCATTCTATTTCCTTTACGCTGCAAATAAAGACACCATATAAGAAAATAAAAACGAAAACAATAAACAAAAGTGTTCAGGAAAATAATTATATCGAGGTGGAGCCATGATAGCCTTTCAAAACAAAGGTATAACGTATTATTTACTTTGCTTATATTTAGTGAGTAAATTATATAATTATAGAATGTCAAAAACGTTTGTCGCACACCTAGGACCAGGTCACATGCAATGGAATATAGTCTCGGTGACCACAGTGTAGATGTACGACAAAATATGTTGGCATTTATGGCATAGAATACTATCAAGATACATAAGTGAACAAGAACGTAAGCGTATATGTTACTGCTTCATCGTTAATGTATAACGTGAGATCAAGTCTTCTAACGGACAAAGCGATGGCAGTCGCTCTTCCAATCAAACCAAGGAGATTTGGGGTTTGTTTTTTGCTTTTTTTTCACTTTTTTTTCTAGTTTTGGAACTACACCTATAATAGGGCACCGCTTGGAAGGCTTTAGTCTGAGAAAATTCTTGTATTCTTATATTCTTTTATTCGTTTCTGTCAATTGACTGCGGCCATGCTGGAGCACCGCCTTTAGTCGAGCAAATCTACCCCAGAACTTATTATTTGTAAACCTAGTACTTATTTTATCTGTTCTATTTTGCTGAACCGCTAAGTTATGGGGCCGTAAACGCACCAGCATCGGTCATCAAGCTATGTTGGGGTGGGTGAACCAAACACAGATACATAAACAT
>NC_068987.1:108764075-108769776 GCF_001194135.2 Octopus bimaculoides
ACACACACACATGTATGTATATATATATATATATATATATATATATATATATATATACGAAGGGCTTCTTTCAGTTTCCGTCAACCAAATCCACTCACAAGGCTTTGGTCGGCCCGAGGCTATAGTAGAAGACACTTGGCCAAGTTGCCACTCAGTGTGACTGAACCCGGAGCCATGTGGTTGGTCAGCTAACTATTTACCACACAGCCACTCCTGCACATCAGTACTTATTTTGTTTATAAGTCGGACACTTATTCAAACGAATCTTTTGCTTGAACCGTTAGGTTATGAGAACGTAAACAAATCGACACCGGTTATCAAGCGATGGTGGAAGACAAAAACAAAGACACATACACAAACGCGCGCGTATGTGTGTGGGGGGGAGGAGCTTCCGCACAGTTTCTGTCTACCAAATACACATACATGGTATAGATCGGCCTGGGACTATAGCGGACTGCGAAGTACACCTGAACTCGAACGCAAGTGGTTGCAATGCGAGCTTCTTAACCACACAGCCATGGCTATCGGTCACCACTCCAAAGTGTCTGCGTGTCTCGGCGAGAGAGTGGAATGTAAACGTAGAATGCGAAGATCCAAGACAGATACAGCAAAGGAATCCCTTCCGACTTTCTAACATTTCCACTAAACAACCGCCCTGAACTGGTACAATTTTTCCATCAACCACGAAAGGATACAAATGGAATTTGACTTCGGAACATAGCGAGTTGAAGCAAATATCTCGAAGTATAATGTATCCATCACCTTGTTGGCTTTATAGAATACTAACATGCTGAAAACCATTATAATCCTTAATTTCATTGAGTTTATCAGTGTGAATAGGTTTATACAAGAGTATTGCCGTAATGCGACTACAATCAACGACTTCGAGTGTTACCTGATTCAATGATATCATTTGTTTCGAATGCACGAAGCGATTTTGCATTGGTTGAGGATGATAGCGATGACTTTTTATGGAAGACTTTACGTAATGGGATTTCGAGAATGCGTTCACATATTTTCACAGAATGTCACAAAGCTAGATTGTACGAGTTATTGAACACGCTGACATCAGTCTAATCCATCCAGATCGATACTGAGATATTGGTCATCCAAGATTGTGGCACGACACCATCTGGGATGATCTTGGTATCTGTACACGGAACGTCGCCACTTTTTTAAATTGCAGATTTTTCAACTTCTGCTACACTGATTAATGGCAATAGATCAAAGTATGGTTCAATAATTATACTCAGTGAGTCAAGAAACGTGTTACTATATGTCATTAGCAATCGATAAGGTTGACATTCGGCAGAGTCGTTACAGCAGCATAACGTGTCGTTATGTCGCGCGGCATTTTTTGCGGGTTGATACCTACTGAGTTCCAATTATAGCAAGTCCGTTAGTAATTTTTAACCTTTCAAATTTTTTCTGAAGAACATTATTTTTCTTTGTGGTTGAGTCTTTGATGACCTCTTTCTAGAATATCGGATATCCACTTAGTGGTCATCCCTTCTTATACGCATATATATATATATATATATATATATATATATATATATATACATAATATGAGAATTGTCCCCCTCTATAAATTCAGGGACGATGCAACCTAAAATCAGCGCATTAGCGAAGAGTCATATTTTATAGCAAAATATAAACCCCTTTTGAATGCTTCTACCACAGTTGACACTACTGCAAGGGCCTTAGAATAAAATCCACGCAAAGACTAAAAACGATATATGCAGAACAATTTCTACCCATGAATTTATTCAGAACGATTTCAATCACTACTGCTATAACCAAAGAGGTCACTTTCAGGTCTCTTGACCATCTAAGAAGATTTTACAAACAGTCTACGACTGTCATATCATACCACTCCCATCTTCTTCTTCTTCTTCTTCTTCTTCTTCTTCTTCTTCTTCTTCTTCTTCTTCTTCTTCTTCTTCTTCTTCTTCTTCTTCTTCTTCTTCGCCGTCTCCTTCCTCGGCTACTGCTGCTTAAACAATCAAAATCCAGAACCAGCATCCCTCATATTAGATATTTCTTCAGATCTGCTAGTGCCTACCTATGGAGTCTTCACAAAAGTAAAAGAGAAGGAGACAGAAAAAAGGAAAATGTCCACCTATTTGAAAACTATGGAAATATTTTTTTTAAATATTTCATTTAATTTTTCCACAATTTAATTATTTTTCATGCCTTACTCTAAGTTGAAAAAAGTCGCGGTACTAATTGATTATCTCACCCCCATTAAAGCATTGCCATTAAAAAATTGGGCTATTTCTCCACTAAAAAATTGAGTTATTGTGGCGACAAGAGATTGCAGTAAAAGAGTTAGATACTTTTGATTCAATTGTAATGGTATGTTTTGATATATAAAAGTTATCAGATTCAGTAAGATTAATTTTTTTCAGTCTTCATGTTTATCAATTTTTTCAGTTTTCAAGTTTATTTATCTTTTCAGTTTTCATGTTTATTTATCTTTTCAGTTCTCCTGTTTATTAATATTTTTCATTTTTTTTCTTTTGCTTTATTGAGGATTAAACAACCTTTTTTTAGTTGAGGGGGATAACCAAATGTCCCGATATTTCTCGTAAAACGAGGGAACAAGGTGATACGCAGTAGGATGAGAACCCAGAACCATGTGGTCGGTCAGTAAGCTACGTACCACACAACCACTCCTGAGAGAGAGAGGGAGAGGGAGAGATAGAGAAAGAGAGAGAGAGAGAGAGAGAGAGACAGACAGAGAGATACCTGCGTACATTTATATATATATATACATACACACACACAAACATATACACATTTATACATATTCATAAATGTATATATGAATATACGTGTGTGCGTACATAAGTATATAGGAACATATATGCACTAACACGCGCACACGCATACACACATACAGATGTATGATGAACTTCCGTACAGTTTCTGTCAGTCATATTTTGCCCCCAAGCCTTTACTTCAACCCACTTGTCTTTGTAGTTGTTCTGGTTATCAGTGTTGTTGTTGTTGTTTCTGTTTTTTGTTGTTGTTGTTGTTGTTGTTGTTGTTGCTCTACTATTAGATATCGCTTGGGAATATTTCGTTTTTATCTTCTCCAAAATAGAATTGAAAATCCTCAGCGACATGAGATATCCGAGTGATGAGATCAGTGCTCATCAGATATACAGTTGATGCCTGTCTCAGCGTTTCACCCACTGGTCATATATTAATGATTTTCATATGCTAATGATATCTTTGATGATGATAATGATGATGACGACGACGGTGATGACGATGATGATGACGATAAAACACCAACAACTATCCTACAGCTACTACTACCACTAATAATAATAATAATAATAATAATAATAGATATGTTAATGATTTCTGTTATTGATTTCCATAAAATAATGATTTCTAATACAGGCCACGCGGCTATAGATTTGGTAGGTGGATGATTGCAGTCGATTATATCGACCGAATTGTTTAGTTCGAAGTACAAGGCTTAACAACAGCAGCAACAACAACAGCAACAAATACAGCAATATTAATATCAGCATAATGAAGACTTTCCACGAGACCAACAACATTACATTAACATGAACCATCTACCACAATAACAATGACATCATCTCACCACATCTTATCATGTCAGGGAGCGGCACGGGCGAACCCTGTCGTTCAAATTGCTTTTCACAGTGGTACTGAAAATGACATTTCCATGACGCAAGCTTCAGTTGGCTGGATACAGATCCTGGCTAAATTGACCAGATGACAAACCTTCCAAGGTTTCATTGGTGTTACCAGTTACCAAAATGAAGCCCATTCGACTTCACTTGTGAGGAATATGTTTGGCACCAGTTACCGTTTAAATGTTGTAAAAGGCTCGAGTTGAATATCAGACCATCCTTTGGGATTCCACGCTGTATTCGTTATAGACTGACTCCATAATCTTTGTCTGACAAAGCAGTAAATTCATTTACGTGTTCCAGTTACGAGCAACATTACTGAGGCTTCTTTGTTTAACTTGACTAACATTGCTTTTGTTTTTTAGCAACTAATCTATCCTGGGTAAACGGACCTATGATCAAACTTATCCCAGTCGTGACCATCCATTTTTATTTTCTGGTGTATCTAGCACTATTTTATCTAATGATTCCTTCTCATTTTTAAGACAGATTTTTAATTTGAGAGACATTCAGCTTTTATTTAATAAAGGCGTTGAGTTCGAATAGAGAATCATGCCTTATCAAGCATTCTGTGATGTTGAAGTGCTTCTTGTGCTTCCTCTGTCGTAACAAAAAGTACCAGCCATCCACCTTCATAGACATATATATGCGTTCCGATGTTCTCGTCACAAGGAAGTGTCAACAAATATATTGGCTGAATCTACAAGCGAGACCAACCAAGGCCAAGGATATTATTCAAGCATATCACCTGCAGTTTTCTTGGTCTCCTTGCCGTATATTCTGTCCAAAATAATTTTGCTTAGACACTCTATCTGTACGTCCTTTGTAGCGGAGCTGTGACGGATATGAAAAGTCTTGCCATAGTAATTTGACCAGCGCCATTGATTCGACGTTGACATTTTTTTTTACATCAGACGCTTTAACGTTTCTCTCGTTATCTTCTTTTATCGCTGTTTCTATTTCTCTCTCTCTCTCTCTCTCTCTCTCTCTCTCTCTCTCTCTCTCTCTCTCTCTCTCTCTCTCTCTCTCTCTCTCTCTCTCTCTCTTTCTCTCTCTCTCTCTCTCTCTCTATCCCTCTTTCTCTCTCCGTTTGTATGTGTGCGTTTATGTGCGTGAGCAAATTCATCTTTAAGCGTACGAGGAGAGGGAAAGTGTTTCTGTCAATCATGTTCAATTAATAAATTGTTTCTTCACTTTCCTCTCTCCTCCCTCCACCTCTCTCCCGTCTCCCTCTCTCACCATCTCTATTTATATGTGTATCTTTCTGAGCATGTGGATATGTGTCTGTGCGTGTGTGTTCTCCGCCAGTGCCAAAAAGTACAGTCATTAAAACAGGTTGATCATCCAGTCAACCATGCCAAATCACCAGCAGCCAAAAAGCCGCTCCCACTTGTCTCATTTCGAACAGTGTCATCTCAAAGAAGAGAAATTATGACTCAAACGCGAGCGAATACCTAATTCCATTATCAACTCTGCCGAATTATGGAGCTGCAGAGACTATACGGATGAACCTTTTTCGGTCGACTATATCAATATGTTCCCTTGTTTAACTCTACTACATAGTCCTTCAATGCCCTCAGCGGTTGAAACCGGGTCTTGGATGCGAGAGTACCTTCTTCCTTTTCTTTAACGAGACCCATAGGCTCCGAAAAGATTTATGATAACTGCACTTCATCCTAAACAAAGATCTTTAAAACACTTACACATCCGCATACGTACATACATTACACATACATACATCGTACAAACGCACATACATATATATACATATTTATATACATACATACACGCAGAAAGACAGACAAATAGGCAGACAGACTGACAAACAGACCATTAATCTGTTCAACTTGTACGTTTTGAAATATAGATAAACTTGGAAGTGTCATACATATACATATATACACACACACAGGATATATATATATATATTATTGCATTTTCTATATTTATATATGTATATATATATGGATATGTATATATATATGTATATGTATATATCTATATAACTGTGTGTGTATATATAT
>NC_068987.1:108770429-108773415 GCF_001194135.2 Octopus bimaculoides
TCGGATAGCCAACTGCAAGTACATATACACGCACACACACACACACGCATATAACCTTGCATCTAATTTTATTCAAATAGTGTAAATATGAGGCTTAACAACTTACAATTCAACAGAAAATTTAATATACGGTTTGCTTAAATTGATGATGAAAAAAATAATATTGATTTATTTGTTCAATTTTTCCATTTGTTCTGAAAACAGTGTTTCTCTAGGCTTTAGACACACACACACACACACACACACACACACACACCTCTTTTTCACTATCTTGCAATCGCATATTACAAACACGCGCTTATATATATAGAGAAAGATATATTATATATATACATATGAAAATATATATACATACGCATATACTCAAATATAAGTGGATGTTATATAAAAGTTCGACCCAAGGCTTTCGTATCAACATTCGCCTGTTGAAAGACTGGCATATGTGTAAAGCTTCCGGTAGGAAATTAATTTCCTCCTATTAAACCTTTTGATGTAAAATTCATGCAGTCTATAGGTTACAATTTTTTAAAACTTTGCTACCAATGAATCACGAAAATATTCATTAGTACAATGCAAAATGTATCCTATAGTTAGCTTAGAGACACCATCTGATCTACGACGCGTTGGACTCGAAAGATCAGCGACGAAACATGGTGGCATATACCTGTTGTTGCTGCTTCACGCGGCGAAGTTAACAGTCTAACGGTGTTTGCTTATTTGTTCATATATTCTGAGGATGTTTATGTTATTAAGGCATTAGTTGTGTAGAAGGTGCTACAGGGCTGGCGCAAAGGTCATAATCTCTGCAGGAGTATAAAGGTTTCTTTCATACTGCATTCGTGTATTGATCAGATAGATTTAAAGGAACTTTTTCTGAGCGTCAATGGCAAATGATTTGATCTTAAATGAAGTACATTCTTTTATAGGGATAAATCCTATTGACGGATACTTCGGTTTGTTACAATGATGTGAATATTCACTGAGGTTGAGTTGGCAATTACGAAGTCCAATTAAGAATATATCCTGTTAAGGATGCTTCATGTTTTTGTAGTCAAGTGGTTCCCTTGATTTCGTATTCTCCATATGAATAATGAGAGGAAAGTGGAGTCTACCTGCAATGATGCAGCTAAAGTAGTTCGTTAATTCACTCTGAAACCGCCAGAGAATCGCCGTTTGGAATAGCAAGTGGAAACATCTGCAGCAGCTACAGTGTTAGTTTGAGAAGTGAATTGATCCGAAAATAAAGGACCACAGATTTTCTCACTTGAAGCAATAAATTTTCTCTACATCGCACTATTTTATCCCAAATCATCCTATTTGCCCAGCATCTTTTAAATATATGTGACATTATTGCAATATATGTGACAATACATGTGACATATATTGCAGAACTGTGTCAACTTGTATGTACTTGCACAGACGCGGCACGCGTACTCACATACGCAGAAACGCACAGAAATGTCTTTGTGTCTGTGTTTTCCCCACCACCACCACCACCACCATCACTTGACAACAGATGTTGGTGTGTTTATGTCCCTTTAACTTAGCAGTACGGCATAAGAGACCGATAGAATAAGTACTAGGCTGTCAAAGAATAATTCCTGGGGTCGATTTCTTCGACTAACACCCTTTAAGTCAGTGCTCCAGCATGACCGCAGTCAAATGACTGAAACAAGTAATCGAATAAAAGAATATTATGGCCATACGAGGAACCAGCTTTCAAGTGTTCAATATAATTGTAAATGTGAAATTACATTTAATATCTTGTACTGTCAAAAGGCGGTGACCTAGCAGAATCGTTAGCACGCCGGGCGAAATTCTTGTTGGCATTTCGTCTGTTTCCACATTTTGGGTTCAAATTCCGCTCAGGTTGGCTTTGTTTTTCTTCCTTTCGAGGTCGATAAATTAAGTACCAGTTGAACACTCGGGTCGATGTAATCGAGTAGCACCCTCCCCTAAAATTCCTGGCCTTGTGCCAAAAGTTGAAGCCAACATCGAGAACATTAAATAGAGACCATATTTTAATCTGCTGCAATAGAAAAATGAATATTAAATAACATTACATTTTTCATTGGCAAATACAAGAAACATCACCAGCCAAATCTTCTTAAAGATTTCTCAGCGGATATATGGCACTCCTACTGTTTCTGGTCGAAGTTTTAGCGACAGTTCATTAAGTGAAGAGTTTTAATTGTATATTTATTGACACAAATTAAGAGAAATACTGGTTGCACAGGACGTTGTCTGCATGATAATTAGATATGTGCCTATGTTAAAGCATATTTTATTATTAGAATTTAAAAAGGATGGCAGAGTGATTGTGTAAAGAGAAGAAAATATTAATTGATGATTAATTCCGTAAATTTTATTATGAAGCACGCAAGATACGTTGAGCCGTTTTGTAGAAGATTGGCTACAGATTGGAGAGAGTGGAAAGCAGGAGGTGGAGGTATATATTTCTCATTGTAGAAAAGGCCAAGTTTATCGAAATGCAGAGGTGGAAATAATTGACATTACTATGAAAAATCGGTAGTCAATTAAGGAGTTTCTACGCATGCGCTGAAATAGCTTGAATCTCACTCGAGTCATCAAAAAATAGATAGATCGATCGATAGATAGATAGATAGATAGATAGACAGACAGACAGACAGACAGATAGATAGATAGATAGATAGATAGATAGATAGATAGATAGATAGATAGATAGATAAATAGATAGATAGAAAGAAAGCGGTGAGCTAGCAGAATCGGTAGCACGCCGGGCCAGATGCTTAGACGCATTTAGTCCGTCGTTATGTTCTCAGTTCAAATTCCGAGGTCGACTACATCTTTTATTCCTTCGGGTTCGATGAAATGAGTACCAGTTCAACACTGGGGACGATGTAATCGATTTAACCCTTTCCCGGCACGTCTGGCCTTGTACTAAAATTTGAGCTAATTATATATATATATATATATATTTATATATATATATATATATATATAT
>NC_068987.1:108773554-108775866 GCF_001194135.2 Octopus bimaculoides
ATATAAATATATATATATATATATATAATTAGCTCAAATTTTAGTACAAGGCCAGACGTGCCGGGAAAGGGTTAAATCGATTACATCGTCCCCAGTGTTGAACTGGTACTCATTTCATCGACCCCGAAGGAATAAAAGATGTAGTCGACCACGGAATTTGAACTGAGAACATAACGACGGACTAAATGCGTCTAAGCATCTGGCCCGGCGTGCTACCGATATATACACATATATGTGTGCATGTGTGTGTGTGTGTGTGTGTGTGTGTGCGTGTATACATATACATATATATATTGGGAAAAATGTTCAGTAGGCCTTGCTGCACTTTCCTTTATAGTTTACTTGTTTCAGTCATTGGACTGCGACCATGCTGGGGCAATAGCTTGAACCAATCGACAGCAGTACTTGTATTTTTTAAATTCTGGTCCTTATTCAATCGGTCTTCTTTGGCGTACAACTAGGTTACGGTGTATAAACAAACCAGCACCGGATATCAAGTAGTGGCGTGGGACAGACACAAAGGCACACACATACACCCCGCCAAGGATATAGCAGAAGACATTTGTTGTCCAAGAGTTCCGTGCCCGAAACCACATGGTTTCAAAGCGAGCTTATTAACCACGAAGCCATATAAAAGATAACCTGGAAACATAGCAACGTAAACAACTCTAAATCGCAAGGCTTCACATGTCTAGTGACACTGAAGCTTTAATACTGCATTGCGGTTGTTTCATCACAAGTCAGCGATGTTTAACAGCAAATCAGCGCTGTTTAACGGCAGCTCAACGCTGTTTAATCGCAGTTCAGCGCTGGTTAACCGCAGCTCAGCGATGCTTAATCTCAGCTGAGCACTATTTAAGCACTGGTCAGTGTTGTTTTAGCCGTAAGTCAGAGAAGAACCATAAACCCGGAACCATATGGTTGGGAAGCTTCTTACCACACAGTCACACAACTATCTTATAACTGACTTGATGCCATTTACAATCGTCTGTCAGTCTTATATTTTGTTATACCTTCATTAGCTCGACTGGTACATTGCCTACAGCCAACTCTTACTTGCCCGGACTCCGTCTCCCTGAGTTAGACGTTGGTTATTAACAATCTCGTCCGGTCTGAGTACTATCGTCTGTATTTATTATACGCCATTTTTTGACGTATTCTAGTCCATTGTGTGTGTGCATGTGTGTGTGTGTGTGTGTGTGTGTGTGTGTGTGTGTGTGTGTGTGTGTGTGTGTGTGAAAGAAAATGTTCATTTTGTATTGCGTTCTGATGTAACGGCTACTTTGTGAGTATTTTATACTACCTTTGGAGATATTGATCTTGCGACCCTGATTATAATTCATTGTAACTATTAGCTAACTATTAACGAATGAGTCACAAACTAAAGACATGAATACATTTTCTTCTTTTTCGGTTTCTCTTTTTAATTTGCTTGTTTTATTCATTCATTATTACGTAAATAGAAATACTGATAGAAAAAGGGACATTGAAAAGCAGCAATAGCATAAAGCAGTCGAGAAGGTAATAAGAAAAAGGCAGTAAGTCATCTAAAGAAAGAAGAGGAGAGAATCCTGAGACAGATGGTTAGGTAGATAGATAGATAGATAGATAGATAGATAGATAGATAGATAGATAGATAGATAGATAGATAGATAGATAGATAGGGGAGGGAGGAGTGAGAGAGAGAGAGAGAGAAAAGCAAAAGAGAAGAGGAGAATGAGAAAGTGCGTCAGGAAGTGGAGGAGTGAGTGATGTAATGAAAATGCGAGAGTGTGACTCAATTGATTGACAGCCGGTGTGCATAGCTAAAGGACGCTATTGATCAGCACTTAAGTGATTGATATGAGGCAGGGAAAAGAGGGAAAGAAAGAGGGGATTGACCGTAAAGCAGCAGGGAGTGGTCCTCGTATTCAATGAAGCGGCAGCGAACTATATGTCTATTTAATCGAACAACATTATCTCTGAATCGGTTTTCAATGACGACACCACAAGCTACATACCAGCTGAACGTTGTTGACCTTTTGTTTCCTCCAGCAAAACAATTCGCTGTGTTTCTTTCTCTGCTTTTCACTCTCAGCAACTTTATGTAATTTTGTTTTGTATGTCAGCGTGGTTGCATGTGTTGCTCTCTAAGTGTGTGCGTGTGTGCGCGCGTGTGCGTAGGAATGTGTGCGTGTATGTGTGTCTGTACACGTGTGCGTGTGTGTGTGTGCATATGTGCGTGTGTTTGTGCATATATATGTGTGTGTTTGTGCATATGTGTGTGTGCCCGCGCATATATATATATATATATATATATATATATATATATA
>NC_068987.1:108776011-108776538 GCF_001194135.2 Octopus bimaculoides
TGTATGTATGTATATTATACGTGTATATATATATATGTAAATATATATATATGTATATATGTGTGTGTGTGTGTGTGTGTGTGTGTGTGTGTGTGTGTAAATATGTTTATCTATGAATATATGTGCACGATATATATGCATGTATGTACGTATGCTTATACATGTTTGTGCATATATACGTACGCACACGCACACACACACCTTCACGCGCGCACACACACACACACACACATACACACATCCCTTCAAGACTACTAATTCGCATGAATTTAGACGATCATATCAGGCATAAAACAACATCCTAAGTCTGAAACATATCGTAACATTCAAAAATTGTTGATCTGCTAAGCTACATGGCATGAAGAACAGCGCCGTTATCAAATCTCGAGAACGTAAAATTACATACGGAGGAAGACACTTAGAGAGAAACAAACATACAAACACGCATTGATACATACAGATATAATATATACTTTTGTTATTTACACCACCTGTCCTCGTCTGTTGTTATTTTTTGTATATTCTCC
>NC_068987.1:108777092-108779458 GCF_001194135.2 Octopus bimaculoides
GAGAGAGAGAGAGAGAGAGAGAGAGAGAGAGAGAGAGAGAGAGAGATAGAGAGAGAAAGAAAGAAATGAGACGATGCTTTAGCATAAATAAGGTAGGGAAGGTATAAGAAATATTATAAGAGACGGATATTTAGTTATAAATTTAAGTTCAGATTAATAAAGACACGCCTAGATTATTTTCTTCTTCCTCGTGAAAATAATAATTGTAGTTGCAGGTGGAAACAATTATTACGGTGGCTATTCCTTAGGCCATACCTCTGTTATTCCTTAGGTCATACTTCTGTTAAACTGTTTAGTAGGTATAACAGAGGTATGACCTAAGGTATACTGTTTAATTCTAACTATTTTCAGTGATGTGTCACACTATACGCACAGCCATACACACACACACTCACTCACACACACACACAATATTTATATATGTGTGCGCGCGTGCGCTGTGTGTATGTATGTGTCTGTGTGTATGTAGAGAGACACATAGCTGGACAGACAGACAGACAGACAGATACACACAGACACAGACAGACAGACAGACAGACAGACAGACAGACAGACAGATAGATAGATAGATAGATAGATAGATAGATAGCAACGCACTTTATTTTACGTTGCACCATAACATTCAGATGGCAAAATGAATTGTACCTGTAATTCAAGGGTTCAGCCCTGTCGCATTCTGTGTCACGCTGAATCTCCCTGAGAAATACATTAAGGGTACACGTGTCTCCGGGGTGCTCAGCTACCGGCATGTTAATTTCATGAGCAGGTTGTTCCGTTGATCGCATTAGCTGGAACTCTCGTCGTCTGTATGTATATATATATATGTGTGTGTGTGTGTGTATGTGTGTGTGTGCGCGCGCATTTGAAAAAGGTCAATGTAAATTAGCAACGTGTCTGAAGCTGTATGCACCTATCTGGATAAGGTATCTTTGAAAGACCAGTAAATGTCACTGCATGCATGCCTCCACTCTCCATGCTGTCAATGTTGTCCGAGGGTAAGGCAAGGTCAATAGAACTTGGTATCATTGTCATCGCATGTGGTGCTTATCAGAACGCAGAGCCTTAATAGATGCAACAGGTCATCTCGTTCGAGCACTAAAAGTCCTGCCAATCTACGTTTTAATGTCAGTTAATTAGCAGGTTTAGTTGAATGTTGCGCAAAATGTCTCGCGGTATTTGTTCGGGCATTTTTACGTTCTAAGTTTAAATCTCCGTCGAAATCAGCTTCGCATTTCACCTTTCTAATGTCGATGAACTATAATAATCACTAACTAGTAGCGAATATATAACTAAAAATTTGGGTACCACCGCCACCAATTTCAGGCCTTATAAAGTTACAAGCAAACATACTATAATATGTGCCTTAGGAAACTAAACATTAGTAATTTAGGGACAGGGACAAGGCGTCAAAGTTAGTGGAAAGTAGCCAGTTGATTACTTCGACCACAGCGTTCAATGAGTAATATTTTATCCAACACGAAAGGAGGACATCGAAAATCAACCTCAGAACGTTAAGAAGAAAGGAAAGCTAGGCAGCATTTTGTGTAATGTGCATACGATTCTGCCACTTTGTTCCTTCAACATTATAGCTATGACAAAGATTGTACAACTTAAAAATTTATAAAAACACGCTAGTAACTATTACTTGAGGTTGTTATGAGCCCTAGCGGATAAAAGGGCAAAAACTTCACCTGACTTCCATAGCGTATAAGCGATTGAGATTACAAGTAATATATAGTATACACAAGATTATTAGGGATTGAGATTATAAGTGATTATAATAAGATTATAATAACGGGTGATTATAATAAGTGATTATATAAGTGATGATAATAAGATTACAAGTGATTGAGAGTACAAGTGATTGAGAGTACAAGTGATTGAGAGTACAAGTGATTGAGATTACAAGTGATTGAGAGTACAAGTGATATATACGATATACACGATTATAAGTGCTTCAGAATACTCCACAGTGGACGACAATTGTACAATTGGGTAGACTGAAACAACGTGAAATAGGGCGATGTTTTGCTGAAGCTATTAAAATTTAGATTTAGCTGTTAATAAATAATTACTCATGACTAGCGATTAATAGCTACTGTTAATTACGATATTATTATCTAGTTGGAAATGTTCTTATATGAATCATAGAAACAGCTGTAGAGAAGAAGTAAATTGAAGTTGTTGAAACATTTTTGAGATCATTTCGTTTTCCTTTCTCCTTTCCTTCAAATGCTTAATCAATTTTAAATTATGTTACATCATATCTTCCCTTATGATTGTATAGAATACATTTTATATCGGAATTTAACGACATAAAATCGAGCCGTTAAATACCATGGATGTATTTCGTCAGTGCCATAAGC
>NC_068987.1:108782188-108783853 GCF_001194135.2 Octopus bimaculoides
CGCCTGTAGCATTTGTACATGTAGGTTGGAGTCCCACGGGCAGCCTTCGACTTTCCTATCCAAAACGGTCTTTTTTATCCAATATTTCTGTTATTATTTAGGCCTTTGTTTGTATTTCGAGAATGAAATCCAAAGGCGAATTATTCCTAAATCTATGCGTGCACATATATAAAGAGAAATTTACAGAAAAACAAGAGACGAAAACAGTTGTAGAAACAACAAGCAGGTGTAATAGTTTGACGTTCGGGAATGTGAGAAAGTCTTTTACGTTTCGAGCCTACGCTCTTCAACAGAAAGGAACACGGGGAAATAAACAGAGAAAGAGTAAAAAATACTTTTGAAGATAGCGGTCAATCGTGGCGACTTATAAAGAGAATTACATTGATATAATTTCATTACGTATATAGATTCACGAGTATAGGAATATATATAACCGAACGTAGGTGTATGTATGTGTGTGTGTGTGTGTGCATACAAAAGCACAGTAACATATATGCGCACAATGAGTAATATTTCAATGCTCTCTTGTTTCCTATTTTTCTATACACTTTGTTATTGAACCTATTCATTTTCCTACATTGATTCTTCTCAAACATCAAACACCTTTCTTTCCCACGTTCGCTTTTTTTTTTTTTCTTGCACTACTTTTTTATTATTGCGTTGCTGTGTCTCCTATTATTTCATCTGTATATGCATTTTCTTTTATATATGTGTATAGAAAGAGAGACAAATGTATGTGCGGGTATATGAATATACGTATATAATTAGCAGCTAAGGCAAGTGTCTTCTACCGGAGCCGCGGCCCAAACGAAACCTTGTGAAGGAATATGGTTCACGTAAAATGAAGATATCTTATACGCATACAGACACCTTTACGTATATTTGTGTGTGTGTGTGTGTGTGTGTGTTGAGAGTGAGAGACAGACAGACAGAGAGAGACAGAGTGCTTTATACATACATATTTATGTACATACCTTTTGTTGGGAAATAAACTTTACTGTACAATATAGTTACTACTTAAATCTCATTTAGAAATTTTAAAACTAACTGTTTTGCTTCTTACGAGATCAGCGACTGTCTGTCGCTTCACTGTCTATATATTATGAGTAAGGTCGAGCGACTGCTATCTCCAGCCGGCAGTTATCCAGCAGCGAGGACGAGAAATAAACCAGAAACCATGGTCTGCTGGTACTGCTAATAGCTAGAGGGGCGTAGTACGCTCCCTTGCTCAAAGTGTATCAGACAGAGATCGTGTGTCGATAACCAGCTGGAAAAGATGTCTTTTTCCTAGGGTTAAAAGATAGTGATATAGTTCTACGTAGGACAACCACCTTACGTTAGCAAGTAGACTTCACTACAGATGGATAGATAGATAGAGAGAGAGATAGCTAGCAAGGTCTTTCCAGTCAGAGTGCTACGGCAATCTTGAGGCACATTTTGGATGAACTTTATTCCAATGAATAGACTCTGGTACTTTTTCTTTTAAGCCTGGTACTTATTCAGTGTCTTTTGCAGAACCGCTAAGTTATGGGGACATAAACAAAACAATACCTGATCTCAAACGGTGGCTTGGCACAAAAACCTAGACACACACACTCAGACACACGTATGTATACACGCGCACACACACACACACAAACACACACACACACACACACACACACA
>NC_068987.1:108785299-108785929 GCF_001194135.2 Octopus bimaculoides
TGTGTGTGTGTGTGTGTGTGTGTGTGTGTGTGTGTGTGTGTGTGTGTGTGTGTGTGTGTACACCACGGGTTTCCACATGGTTGTCGTCTATTAAAACCCATTCAGAAGACTATAGTAGGATCCACAGTGTACCACATATTGGGACTGCGCCTAAATCCTTTTGGTTGTTGAGCAAATTTCTCACCGCACAGTCAAGCCTACGCCTATGTGGAAAATAAACGAATTAACTTAGAAGTAACAGTCGCATGCATTTGAATAACATGAATCAGTACAGGTGTATTAAATACCATATAATATAATCTTGATTCATTAAAATCATCTCCGCCACCAGATGATGTGTCATTATTCATAATTGCCAAATGGCAATTAACAGCATGTCAACTTGGAGAATTTTTGATTCATGAGATTATCTACCAATCTCATATGGTGCTCGTCTTAATTGCTGTTTGGTAATTATGACACATTCTCTAGAGGCATAGATAATTTTAATAACTCAAGAATGTATGTTGTATGGAATTTCATAGGCCTGTATGTCTCTCCTTAACTTTACTCTCTCTCTCTCTCTCCTCTGCATAAGTCTGTATATATATATATATATATATATATATATATGTGTGTGTGTGTGTGTGT
>NC_068987.1:108785939-108787352 GCF_001194135.2 Octopus bimaculoides
GTATACATACATACACACATATGACTATATATATATATATATATTCATATGTGTGTATGTATGCCTATATGTATACAGACACACACACATATATATCAATATTTAGTAGAAGTAACAGAGTGACTCAAGCTCCGAGATTTTCGTCAGAGCTTGAGTAACTCTGTTACTTAGGATGAATATTAATAAAACTACATATATTCATATTTCGGGTTCTATTTTTCCTGTTCGCATCATAGCAATCGAAATATGAGAATATGTATATTTTTGTTAGTATTTAGCAGAAGTGACAGTGACTCAAGGCCTGACGAAACTCACAGAACCTGAGTCACTCTTTTACATTTGCTAAATATATACATGTATATATGTATGTATGTATGTATTTACAATACATGTTTTCGAGGAGCATATAAACAACCGACAACGGATGAAGGGTTCTTTCTCTGTGTTTACTTGTCTTGTTCTCCAATTTTTCTCGTTGTTTACGTATTTCATGTTATTTGTACCGTTGGTGATGTCCTGTACCCATATATGTATGTATATATATATATATATATATATATATATATATATACATAGATATATATATACAGACACAGACACACACAGTGTGCGTTTGGATTTTGTCTCGATATTGATGATTCATTTCCTAAACAATATCTTAAAACATTATTCTTTACCTATTTGTATTTTCATTCCCGATTCACATTCTCTTTCATATCAGGGCTTTTGACCTCCAAGTCTCCACAGCTATCCTTTCTATTTGCTGTGCTCCGACTTCGTCCTATACCTTACACAGTCTATTTATTTCTGACCTATATCTACACCTCCAATGACTTTATTTCATTCTTTCTTTTTTCTTTTCCAATATAAACTCTGCTTAAGCAGTGAGCTGGTAAAATCTTTCGTACGCTGGGGAAAATGCTTAGAGGCATTTCGTCCGTCTTTAAGTCTTGTATTCAAATTCCATGAAGGTTGCCTGTACCTTGTATCTTTCTAGGGTGATAAAATAAGTACCAATTGCGCACATGGATCGATTTACTCAACGTTCCCCACCGCAGACCGAGCTGGCTGGCTTTGTGCTAAAATTTAAAGCCAATATAAAACTGTAGTTAAAGCGATAAGCAGACAAGATCGTTAAGCACGTCGGTCCAAATGCTTAGCGGCATTTGAGTACCTTTACGTTTTGTGTTCAAACACCATCGAGGTTGTCTTCATATTTCGGAGTCGATTACGTAAGTACCTGTTGAGCACTATAACCGACTTACCCTTCCACCAAAATTGCTGGCCTTCAGGAAAATTTGAAAGCAGTGTAAACTTGTACTTCATCTTTATTTATATTCTACATCACCAGGTAGATATGTGCTTGTGCATGTGTATGTGTATGTATATATATATATATATATATATATATAT
>NC_068987.1:108790551-108791871 GCF_001194135.2 Octopus bimaculoides
TTATAAAGCTGGAGATGTACTACGATGTCAGCTGTTCACTGCCAGTAAACTAAGGTGACACCCCTTATTTTTCGAGCACCATCCGACGTATTCCATCATTTGCAAGCCGTGCAGTTTTCTGAAAGTGCCCCACCTTTAATGCTATTATTGTCTTTATTATTATTATTATTATTATTATTATTATTATTATTATTATTATTATTATGATTTTATGGTACCGGTTGAAGACTGAATAGGTGCTTAAAGTTCACCATCTTTTGGACAAAATACATACATTATTGAGAAATAATAAAAAAAATATGTATAATAACAATGATCATTCTCATGAATAAGATTGTTTGTCTTTTGACAAAGGTTGAAGAAGTGCTTAAAATGAACCGTCTTTTTGACAGAAACAACATATATTATCGAAAATGAAAAAAAAGAAAACAATAAGCATATATATTTTAATGAATGCGTAATATTGTTTGTCTTAGTAGAATCACAAAAAGTGTCTGGTGTTTTCTTGTTAGTTTTTATAATGCAAATATATATTTCCTATTTCCTATCTCTGTGAGGTCTTTGCTTAAAATATACACTAAGAATATATTCTCGTTGCATCTGCGAAATAATGAACAATAGTTTGTATCTATCTATTTATCTATCAATATGTATATATGCAGAGAGAGAGAGAGAGAGAGAGAGAGAGAGAGAGAGAGATAGAGATTGAGAAGTACACACACATATATGCATATATATATATGCATGTATGTATGTATACATAACATATAAGGGGGTTGAGTTTGTGTATGCTTCTAGAGATAAGCATATACAAGGAAATATATGACTATATATACAAGTATATACGTATACCGGTATGCATATATATATATATATGTGTGTGTGTGTGTGTGTGTGTGCGTGTGTGTATGTATTATTGATAGATAGGTAGATAGATAGACAGATACATACATACATACATACATACATACATACATAAACACATACATACATACATACATACATACATACATACATACATACATACATACATATAGATATATATAGATATATTTATACGTACATAAAGTTCAGAAAATGGAAAGGAATATATTTGTAAACAGAGACGATAACAACACTTTGCTTCAGATTTACATATTGCTTGTGTTTAGTTGTTCCATCTATATTTAAACACAATTCAATAGTTGGCACCTTCTGATACAAATCTGACCATTCTAAAGCATTGGCATAAATTACCGTAATCTTTCACATTCTGACTTTGGTTTTTGTCTCAATTTCCTGATTGTTTTCGTCGGTTTGTGTGTCTGTTGTTTTTCATTG
>NC_068987.1:108791881-108792021 GCF_001194135.2 Octopus bimaculoides
TCATTGGTCTCTTATTACAGTGCTGTTTCAGTTATGCTTTCCAAGATTATGTTATTGTCATTATATATCTGATACATACTTATATACATACATACATACATACATATGTATATATATATATATATATATATATATATATA
>NC_068987.1:108792376-108793689 GCF_001194135.2 Octopus bimaculoides
ATATATATATATATATATATATACATGCATACATACATACATACACACATACATACATAGTTACGTATACGCATACACACACGAACACATATAGAGATAATAGATATATGCATTATCTATATAAATGTAGGCTTACATATAGATCCGTATGTTTTTGTGTGTGTTGTGTGCGCGCGTGTTTGCGTGTGTGTGTGTATGCGTTCGTTTGCGTGTATGCTTCTATGTGTGTGTAAGTATCTGTCTATCTAGCAAACTTTAGACAGATAGATTGATAGATAGATAGATAGATAGATAGAGAGGCAGAGAGATAGAAAAATGGCATCTATACATACGCCCATATACATGCATACATTTATATATATGCATGCATATTCTTTTATTGGTTTCAGACCCCGGGGGAGGGGGGGTTATTAGCTGAAATAACTCACCAACACACATGCATATGTATGTATGTATGTATGTATGCATGAATCCATGCATGCATGTATGTCAATATGTATCTTTCTATCTATGCGTATGTGTACGTGTCTATGTGTATATCCTTATGTGTGGTTATAAAGGATGCGATGCAATGAGATGGAGACAAAGGGACGCAGAAATAGACAGGCAGACAGACGAATAGACAGGCAGACAGACAGACGAATAGACAGGCAGACAGACAGACGAATAGACAGGCAGATAGACAGACGAATAGACAGGCAGACAGACAGACGAATAGAAGGCAGACAGACAGACGAATAGACAGGCAGACAGACAGACGAATAGACAGGCAGACAGACAGACGAATAGACAGTGAATGAATGGAAATAAAATTGAGAAGAAGAAAAAAAAGCTATCAGGGTGGGTTGATAGAAAACCAAGTAATATTAAGACGGCACTTGCTGATCTACAATACCACTCTTCATAATTTTCATTCCAAACACTCTTAGAGTATGTTTCACTCACAAGTTGAGTCAATAACATCTTCAATGATTGCCTGTATTTGTTTCGGCGATAGTTATTAACACATATCTACTCACACACACACATAGACAAATATACTTACCTACCCAGACATAAACACACGCACACATTCACACTTGTATGCATACCATCGGTTTCATACATACACTCGAACAGAGACAGTATATGTGTCTCCGTTGGGGTTTTGTTTCATATTATCATGTTAATGTTTGTGTGTAAGCATACAAATGTTATATGTAAATTAATACATGTGTATCCATATTAATGTTTATGATCATGTTTAAGCATACGAAATATTTCGCTACTTATATGCGCATATATATGTGTGTGTGTGTATATATATATATATA
>NC_068987.1:108793987-108795956 GCF_001194135.2 Octopus bimaculoides
ATATATATATATATATATATATATATACATACGTACATATATATATATACACACATGCACATATATGCACCCATATTCATACATACATGCATACACATACATTCATACATGCTTGCATACATACATACATACATACATACATACATACACACACATACATACATATATATATATATACATATATACATACATATATCCATACATGCATGCATACATACATACATACATACATACATACATGCATACATACACATACATACACACATCCATGCTTATGTACTTACATGCTTACACACGCAAGAGCATACAGAAATACATAGACAAACCACGGAGCCAGACAGATAGACATTTTGCACAAAGTGTTTACTTGCACGCAATACAATGAACGCAACGAAGTGAAAGATTGATTCGGATTTGCACGCGACTCAGCAGATAGATCTGCGTGTGCAGCGCCACCACATAGCAGTAAACAGATTTTGCATTAGACATTTAGGGTGAGGAGAGGAGATAGAAGGGTGAGATAATCTAGCAAGCACATTGGCTACATAACGTAATCAACTTGTAGTGTTCAGATTTGCTGGTTTATTGAGGAAAAGATTATGAATATCTTGGGGTATTTTATAGATTTGTAGTTATATATTGTAGTTATTGACTACCAGTAGTTAGTTGTGCACTTGCTTTCCACGATAGATGTTGCTGCTACCGCTGCTGCTATTAATAATGATGATGGTGGTGATGATGATGATGATGATGAGACGGAGGGTGATGGCGTTCAAGGTGTTGATGGAGAGGTGGAGGGAAAGGAGCCGGAGTAGAACGACTACGATAACGATGATGGTGATGATTGTATTTATATAAACATATATATATATATATATATATATATATATACATAGAGAGAGAGGGGGGGCAGGGAGAGACATACTTATATACATACAAATAAAGATGATGTTTGTGCGTATGTGTTTTCAGAAGGGTTTATATTGCGCGATTTTTTCTGTCTTTCTACACGTCTCTCCATCTCATCCTACACACAACATGGACACACACACACAAACACTCAAACACGCAAATATGCGTGTATATGTGCTTGAGTATGTGTGTGTATATATATATATGTGTGTGTGTGTGTGTGTGTGGTTTGATAGATGCGTACACTTATTTTTAAAACACTGCTGTACACTAGAACGATAAAGGGATTCTTCGAGATTTTCGTATAAAAATACATCGAATCAACCCTCAACTGAGTGAAATCATTGATGTAACCATGATGTTCTATTGATCTGATGAGCTAGCTTTCTTTATCTGCACTGATTTGTAAATACACAATAGTATTGCATAATGCGTTGCATGCCTATTAGTCTAGGCATTTAAAATAATTTATACAATGAAGCTATTATTACATGATGAATGCTGCAAAACAGCCGTAATCCTAAGAATTACAAGTGTGTAAAAAAGGGTGTTCACCTCTCATAAATCCTAAAATTCCATGTGATATATATATAATATGTGTATGTATATATGTATATATATGTATATATATGTATCCATATATATATATATGTGTGTGTGTGTGTGTGCGTGTGTGTGTGTATGGCCACACATTAACACCCACCTCGGGTGAGGTGAGGGTCTACGTACGATTGCGGGACCTCCAGCTTTCATGGACGAACCACACGTCCAAGGGAAACGCCTTCGCGCAACTCTGTATCGACAGATGCAAACGGCAACGACCTTATCTAAATGCCCGGTGTATTCGGGTGGGTCGGAAACACCGGGGCCGCCAGGCAGCCGTATTATCCCAGGATCGACGCCGGTGCGGATCCTCGGCAACTAGTTACGGGCCGGCGCCATGTTGGTAGGCTCGTACCCAAGGGCATAATTAAGTATGGTATTATCCATACAATTTCAAAATAAGGTAGTTAAAATCCTTGTTGCTTATTTTGATTATATATATATATATATAAAT
>NC_068987.1:108796486-108802810 GCF_001194135.2 Octopus bimaculoides
TATATATATATATATATATATATATATATATATGCTGAGACCCCTTCGGCCATGACTGACAATGGGATTGCACCCAGAAATTTACCCTCAGCAGTCACCTATGCAAATCGGCCTCTCCTCTTCACGCCACCAGTGTTATCCAAGGGATATATACAAACATACATGCATACATACAAACATATACTTTTGTATCTGTCGGGGTACTGTAGTTCCGTGTAGAATATAGTGTATTGTCTTACGATGTGTTTATTCTGTGCATCTGACGCTTATCTGAATTCCACGTTCAAAGAGATTAGTCAACCTAAAACTATAGCAAAAGACGCGAGCCTAAGGAGCTACGTAATGGAATCGAACCAGAAGCAATTGGTTACGAAACAAACACTTCTTACCAGTTATGTCCATACTAATGCCATTAGCTTTCAAAATATTATCAGATGCCGATATCCATAACCTCTGCTGTTCATAGAATGAATGCAGATCATTTCACCGCTGAGATATCATTATTTCCGCAATAGAATTAAACATGCAAATGTACATTTACGAGCAAAGTTTTCACCTTCCTGCAATTGTGCAGTAATATAGTCAATTTGGCAAGCAAATTAGCACACATGAATTTAGATGCATTAGCTCTAATATCTAATATAACAATCTCAACGAATCGTGAGTGAATATAGAGACGAAAATTATATGCAAAGGAGATTAAATGCATTTCAAATGTAGCAACGGCATTTGGAAATAAAATCAATATTTGGCCAAAGTTGTTACGTAAGTCTGGTCGGATGTGACGGCTGGATACCAGCCTAGACCGGCTACCCGACATGTGATAGTCATACATGTCTTCTAGCACCCTACGCTCCAGGAAAACTTGACTTCTACGAGTTCAGGCGTCACCATTGTTAATGAGTTATGCTAGTGTCATGGCTCAGTCATTTCCTTCTAAGTGGAAACTGATTAAAAAAATTAACAAAGTAACAGTATAATCGAACATTCTATTTTGAGGGGGTGGCTAACACCTTTTTTGTGAATGACCATAACTGCAAATGATCTGCAAGTGGTGTTATTTGATAGAAGCAGTAACTTTCTTATGAAAGAAGCGTTAGGCCCTCTGGTGCAAACCAGACTGATATCTCATATATCGAAAGCATACACTGCCTTGTTGCTTAGTCTCAGGCCGACCATGATCAAGCAGCACGGTAATCAAAGGCGTTCCAACTGTGACGAAGCTATTTTTCTGGTCTTTATTAGCAAAATATGGAGGATTATATTATGTTACGTATCCTTTCGTTATGCAAAACGTTAGCGCGTCGTTCGAAAGAAATTTGGCTCCTTTTTTAGGCACATATATTAGTCTGTATTTGATAGTCCATATTACGCCTTAGGGAGCATAAAGCCGGTTTCCCGGTTTCTATGACGTATGTATTCCTCCCTGGGCTGGATGATGGTCCTTTGCAGTATTACTCATTTTTACCGGCTGAGTGACCAGGAGCAACGTGAAATGGAGTGTTTTACTCAAGAACACAACGCACCGTCAGGTCCAGAAATCGAAACCACAATCTTACGATCATGAATCCAACATCCTAACCACTAAGCCAT
Source organism: Octopus bimaculoides (assembly GCF_001194135.2). Classification (NCBI taxonomy): domain Eukaryota; kingdom Metazoa; phylum Mollusca; class Cephalopoda; order Octopoda; family Octopodidae; genus Octopus; species Octopus bimaculoides. The sequence goes on from NC_068987.1 coordinate 108,798,080, forward strand.
GCACCTCTACAACCTGTTCGTATTAGTTTTCGTAATTCCAATATTGTCGTTGTTGTTGCTGCTGCTGCTGCTGATGATGATGATGGTGATTATTCCGTGATCAAGTAGGCTGACAATAAAAAAGAGTCAAACCGTATTTTCACCACAGTGTACCTAGGTCTACACTGTTAAATGCATCATTTTTGTTTCTTTTCTTGAAACAATGCATATGGAAATTGACAGAGATTTGGCGGTTATGTTGGAATTGTTAGTGATTCTGCGCAGATTCAATGGAATTCTTATCAAAGATAATTTCAAAAATGTTGAAGCTGCGGCCATCTTATCTTTTTTCTGGACCTATTGAAATCATGTCTGCATCACCCATATTCTCACCCAGTTTTAAGATGCAGATTCCGTTATTGGAGAACGCTTCTTCAACTCTCTCTTCGCTGTAATAAGTATTTTAGAGGTCTTTACAATCGCAAGAGTAGAGAATTTCGTCTTCGAAATCTATTGCAATCGCTTCCAACACGCTCTTCGTGCCACTTGTATTGACCACAACACCACAAATATGTATTATATATACAAGATTGCAGCTATAATTCAAACAGCATAATGAAAAAATATACCTTGGATACAGAAAGATTACTAACTGTGTTTTAGATTGATTAAATGTAATGTAATGTATGCACGTATAGGTATTGTGTGTGTGTGTGTGTGTGTGTGTGTGTGGGTGTGTGTGTGTGTGTTTGCACATATAGACATACACACATAAACACATACATACATATATTCATACATACAAACATACATATAAACATACATGCATTCATACATACATACATGCACACATACAAATGTACAGACAAACTCATATTGTATGGCTTACGACACACTTAATTTTTTTTCCATTTTTCGCATCGATGTTGCCATAACATTAGAAATTCAATATATTCTGTAAAATATATCGACCACTCTCGAGAGAAATACCTCGTAATTATTGTCTTTAAAATGAATGGTATGAAGCAATTGTGTGGATGTTGCTTATAATACGCAGCAGGAACGGTAAATAGATAAAATATTCTTGAATTCTTTTATTGTTTCAGAAACTGGACTTTGCCAATACTGGGATACTCCATTGAAGATCTCAGTTATTCAAATCGGCCCCACTAATTTATTTTTAAGATTGGTACCTTTTCTATCCTGTTTTTTTTGCCGAACTGATAACTTACAGAGACATAAACAAACCAAGATCGATTGTCAAGCAGTATGAGAACAAGCATAAAGATACACACACACATATATGCATATATACATACACGCACACACACACACACACATGTATGCATATATGTGCACACACACACATATATGCATATATATGCACGCACACACACACACATAAACATGGTTAAAATATACAAAATATATAGGAAAAACAGAGACAGGTGAAAGAATAACAAATAGAATATATTAGTTTGACGCTTTCAAATAAAATGAAAGGAGTTTTTTGACGTTTCGAGCCTATGCACTTCTATACAAAAATGAGGAGAAAATACAGATGAAGAAAGAAAATATGCAGCGGAAAAACAAAAACTTGTTTGAATTAACGGTTCTACATATTGAAACGACCGGAACAAAGGAAATTGCTGGAGGCTTGTGTAGCAAGGAAGGCAATAGTGACTTGGCTAACGTGTGTGGGTGCAAGCTTGTGCATGTCAGGATAATGTGTCTATATGTGTGTGTATGGACGATAGCGTGTGGATGTGTATTCATGGGAGCTCGCGTGTACATGCGCGTATGTGTGTATGCAGACAAGTACATGCCTGTGCGTGAATCGATGTGTGTATATGTATGTGAGCGAGTGTATGTCTCTGTTTTCAGTTGCTGTGAATATATGGCTGTGTTGGATAAAGTGTGTGTGTGTGTATGAATTTAATATGTGTGTGGACATTAAAACTGCGAGCTGGCAGAATCGTTTGCACACCGGCGTCTCTGAAAGACATTTCGTCCGCATTCACGTTCTGAGTTTCAATTCCGAGGCCAATTTTGCCTTTCAACCTTCTGGAGTCGATTAAATAAGAACGAGATGAGCACTGTAGTCGATGTAATCGATATAACAGCTCCCCTGAAATGGTTGTCCGCGTGCGAAAATTTGAAATCAGTATGTGTGTGCGTATATTCTACACAGTATGTGCGTATGTGTTTGTGTGTGTGTTTGAATGTGTGTTTGTGATTGTGTACTAGTATATGAGCATGATGGTGTGTGTTGTAAGGGGAATGAGTAAATGGCTTAGAGAAGATGTGTAAGGATAGAGGAAAAAGGGCAGCGGAACGTGCGAATCGTTTGGTGTGTGTGTGAATATATGTGTGAGTGGGTTTAGATAGAGAGAGATAGAGGCTATGGCAATAAGAGACTGCGGAAAGGAGACAGAAGAATCCTTGCTCATGATAAAGGGAGAAGTCTGGGTGGACCTTATGCAAGGACTGTCTAGACACAAACAAATGCTGCAGAGAATGACCATTGAAGATGAGGCAGCGTGAGACCGTGGACTTACATTTAATGTCTCAATGTTCGACACACAGGCTAGCTAGTTGCCGGCCAGTATGACCAATGTACAATGAGAGGCGGAGAGAGAGAGGGGGACAGAGAGAGGCAGTCTTCTCAACCCTTTCCAAATATCAAATGCAGTATTTGTCATATGGCATTAAAGTAGGAAAACACTTATGGAATATGCTACGCTGTAGAACTGAACTCAAGACCACTGGTTGCGAAGTGAACCTCTTTACCACACAGCTACGCATTCATTTGTTTGAAAAATATGTATAACATGATTTCGTGTAAGCAAATACATTGGGTTGGTGCATAATTATTGCGGGTTTTTTCAAAAAATTTTATTCTACAAAAATAATAACATGTAACAAAAACATCTTTAAATGATTATTCCAGAGCATATTCACCATCTACTTTAATTACTGCTTCCCATTTGCTTGAGAGACGGTCAAACTGTCAATTAAAGATGTTTTTGTTAAATATTGCTATTGTTTTTGTTGAATAAAATTTGTCGAAAAAAAGCTGCAGTAATTATGCACCAACCCAATATTAGACATTGTCATTTATTTTGAATTTCTATGTATAAGACTAAAAATTAAGAATTTTACATTCCACTTCTTTGAGATCTTCGCTAACGTTGATACATTAAGACAATACTCCCTACTTCCTCTGAACAAGCACACAGAAACACACACACGCACATACGCATTCACACACATACACACATACGCACACACAGATGCACACACATACACACACACATACAGAAACACATGCACGCGCCCGCGCAAACACACACACACACATATATATATATATATATATATATATATACACATTTATAAATATTCGCAGAACAAATGAAAATATTGATGTTTTAAAACATCACTTAAAATTTCAAATATCTACAGCTGTTTCAGTAAGTATCGTGAAACCTTACACCTATGTAATTCTCAATACGTTTTCTATATTTTAGCTCAAGGCTAGCAGCTTTGGAGAGAAGAGCATTAGTCGATTACATCGATCGTAGTATTTCGGTACTATGAAAGTCAAGCTTGACCCCAACAGAATTTGGTAAATGTTAATAACAACTAGTTATACAACACAATTTTCAATAATCAATAATAGTCGTTATATAACATAATTATTAATAATTAACTATCTTTACTATTACCATATAATATGAATAATAAAAAAACTTGCAATTACATGAGAACCATCACATTTACTTTAGCTATAATTTTTGCTGTTTAATGCTATTTTAAAAATTGAGCTCTAAATTTGTGGATATTTCTTTCGAGCATAAACACGTTTTAACTACACACACACACACACACACACACACATACAAACACACACACATACAGTCACACACACACGTGCGCGCGTATGTATGTCTATATTTATATATATGCATGAAACTATGCATGTGTGTAAACATTAGTACATAATATATATGCATATATATATATATATATATATATATATATATACATATACATATATATATACATATGCATACATATACATCTTTGTATATATATATGTATATGTATATATGTATATGTGCATATTTATATATATATATATATACACACATGCAAACACGCATATACACATACACACACACATACACATACATATGCATGCGTATATATGTACATTCATACGCATATACATACATGTATACATTTATATATATATATATATATATATCTACACACATACATACATGCATACATACATACATACATACATACATACATGTGCGTGTGAGGTAATGTACGTGTGTGTGTGTGTTTGTATGTATGTGCATGTGAGTGCGCGTGTGCGTTTCATAATAATCTTAATGATTCTCCAGAAATGGACATTATCCTTATGCGCCATGTTATACATTTATTTGTCTATAGATTTATTATGTTGCACACAATCTGCTTCCATGTTGCAACCATTAGGCTTGTTTGCGTTGTTGCTCTTTTGTTGTTAACGCTGTTATTATTGCTGTTCATTTTATTGTTTAAAAAACATTCACAGTTGTTGCTGGTCGTGTTGTTGCCGCTACTAATGCGGCCGCGGTCGTTCCGATAGTCTTCACATTTCACGTGTTTTTCTGCAAAAATATTGGTCTTGTTGTTTTTGTATTCGTCGTCGTTGCAGTTGCTGTTGTTGTTGTGCTTCTTGATACCGTTGTAGTATTC
>NC_068987.1:108803863-108804519 GCF_001194135.2 Octopus bimaculoides
CTTGAAAACATCAGCCATGAATACGCTAGCACCGATAATAAGGAACTACATAAAACATTTTAAGAGTTAGTAAAACACGTCTGCTGTTGCAGGCGAGAGTGGGAAGTGTAAAACCGAAATCCATCCCCACTAGAAGAGGAATAGACTTTCTTTCTCTCTTACTCTCTCACTCTCTCTTTCTCTTTTTCTCTTTTTCTCTCTTACTCTCTCACTCTCTCTTTCTCTTTTTCTCTTTTTCTCTCTTCCCTTCTGTTCTGTCTGGTGTTGACGCCTTTGACATGCTAAACAGAACTGAATGAGGGGTACAAATGATCTTGGATATGGATAATCTCGAGTGCTGTATTTGGCGAATGATAAACAACTAAAAGCATTGCAGTAGACAGTACACAGATTTATCAGACAAATAATATGAGATTTGGCTTAGAATATGCACTGAAGTGATCTTGGAGAGAAAATTACAAGAGACTGCAAATAACATATTCGGCAAAGAAAATGAGATAACAGAATTAGACCAAACAGAGGTGAACAAGAATTTAGAAGTCAATACACGAGACAATGTACAACACGCGTAATTGAAAGAAAACTAAAGAAGGAATATTATAGACGTCAGATTAGTTCTTTAAACACATCTCTCTCATTCTCCCCACCATATATAT
>NC_068987.1:108806448-108809598 GCF_001194135.2 Octopus bimaculoides
TATACATATATATAGATATAGATATATAGATATATATATATATATATATATATACATATATATATATATAGTTCCAGATATTGTGATCATTTGTGCTGCATTAATTAAGTATTTGCGTTCTCTTCCCAAGAACCCAAATTCAGTTATACTTCGTTCCACATGGATTGGTATTTATCCTTTTGCTCCAATTGGTATGAAGCTGAACGTTTATGTTTGGTACTGGATTTTCAGACTTCTTATCATTAATTCATAGACACCCTGTTTGTCTTAACATTTCTCACCACATTGATATGCAGAGGGCAGATAATTTACACAACAGAGTATATATCTTTTCTCTTGTAGTTCTACGCAACAGTATCTGGTAGGTTGTGCTGTAACGTGGTGGTTGTATTGATTTTTAATTCCACCATATTCTGTAAGACTTTTCTTTTTTGCTATCCTGTACGCAGACTGTTCTGGCAACCATGCAATGCCTCATTGGAAGATAATATCTGGAAGACGTTCTCTCATAGTTGGCAATGATGTGGTTAATATCTTCAGTTTTGGTCTTAAAAAGCCTGTGCATAAACAGTGCAGTTCATATGAAGATAGCTAGTGTAAATAAAGTAAAGAACTCAAAATACTGAACCAGAGTATGAATATGTTTTATCAAAATCAAGGAGGCAAACAAAATACATTTTGTTTCACCTGGGAGTAAAACGAAAGGAATCTAGCTGGACTCATTGTTGTTGATAAAACAGATGCACTCACACACGCACGTACACAAACAAAAAATGTATTTGATGTAAAGATGTAAATATCTGTATAATTTTAAAATGATGAGCCGGTGTTTCGAATAAAGATTTGTTACGCCCATGTGATATATGGAATGCCTTGTCCTTCACATCATCGAAAAACAAATGTAATGAATTAGTGAATGCTCTGTTGGAAAATCATAACAACGCTACTATTAACAAACAGCGAAGATGATGAGGATGATGGTGATGATATATGATGATGATGATGATGATGATGATGACGAGGAGGCGGTTGATCATGATAGTATTGACGAAGGTAGTGGTGATTTTGGCAATGGTGGCCGTGATGACCACGGTGAAGATTTCAATGGGGCAAAAACCACAAATTTTCCTGATGACGTGTATTGCCGATTGAAATCGATTCTTAACTCATGTTAATAACTGGTATTTATTTGTTTCCGTTTTTGAAAGCACGAATAAAGAAAGCAAGAGAGAGAGAGAGAGAGAGAGAGAGAGAGAGAGAGAGAGAGAGAGAGAGAGAGAGAGAGAGAGAGAGTCAGAGAAAGAGAGAGCTTTCAGTATAAAATGAAGAAATAAAAAAGAAATGAAAATGTGAGCTGAACACGAGAGATGAGTTTATGAGGAATGAGAAAGAGGTAGGAATAACCATTGTTTGCAATACCAGAGAGAAAGAGAGAGAGAGAGTTGGGGTTAAGCTACGTAAATGTTAATATGAGTGGGAGAAAGAGAGAGTGTGGAGGAGGAGAAAGGACGAGCGAAAAACAAACAAAGTAAACAAGTTTGAAATGTCGTTCAACGAAAGTGAAATTTTAATAAGAAATTACAAAGAAAAACTGATGAGAATAGAAAAATGAACCAATAAAAAAAAACCAATATGTCTGACTTAGAGAAGAGATGGAAAAAATGTTGTTTGATCAAATTTGGAAATAGTGACATTTCAATATGGATTCTTTATTGGGTTAAATCTTGTACAATCATTGATGTTGTTAATGTTGGTGATGTTGTTGTTGTTATAGTTGTTGTTGTTAATGTTATTGTCGCTATTATTGTTAATGTTACTTTACTGAAAGTTACTTTAATGGCGGAATTGCTACGCAATATATTTGCCGTTTGTATTTTTGTATGAATTATTATATATACACGTATAAGTACACCTATGTACAAATGTATATATATATACATACATTCATTTCACGCTCACACGTAACATAAACCTTTCACTCCCACTACCGCACACACTCACACTTACTTATACATAAATACATATGTACGTACAAACTTACAAAGATACATGCATATGTAAGTACATACGTGCAAACATACATGCCACAGATACTAGTAAGCAACACACAAACATATACACGCGCACATAAACATATACATACATGCGTACGCACACTGGTATAGCTATGAGTACCTCATCATACATTTACTCACAGATACGTATATTGACATACATACACACATTCCCATACTGACACGCGCTCACACACACATTCATATATACTGATACATAACAACGCCTATAGTGTGTATGATTTATATGTTAATGTAAAGAGCTTCTAAATGTGTGTTGTCAAATAGGTGGTTCTAAATAAGCGTACGTGTATGTATGATTATACATATATATATGTATATATATATATATATACCTATATATATATATAGGTATAATCGCGTGTGTGTGTGCGTGTGTGTGTGCACGTGAGTCTGATCATTTCTATGTGAGGAATGATGGAATAAATGCATTTGTGAATGTGAGCATGTGAGTGTATGACAGAGGGGGTGGGGGATAGAGTTGCAGAGGGAAAGAGTGAGAGAGAGAGAGAGAGAGAGAGAAGATTGTTCCAGTGGCCTTGTCTCTGTGTCCGTTTGTGCTTCCATATAAGTGTGGGCATGAGAGTAAGCACATGTAGGTGCTGGTACGGCCATGTGTTTAGGAATACACAGGCATCCATACTTCAATGTGTGTGTATGTATATGATGGAGTCAGTATGACGTTGTGCAATGTTATTGTTATGTACACGTATATATGCCTCTATGTGTGTATATGTGCATATCAATGTTTGTTTGTGTATTTATATGTGTATGTATGTGTGTGACTATGATTGTATGTATATTTCTATCTTTCAACGAGTGTTTATTTATGTATGCCATTTGACTGCAGCCATGCTGGAGCGCCGCCTTAAAGGATTTTAGTCGAAGGAATCGTACCCAGGAATTATTTTTTATAAGCCTAGAATTTATCCTATCTGTATCTTATGACTAACCGCTAATTTACGGATACATAAACACACCAGCATCGTTTGTCAAGCAATGGTAGGGACATACCCACACACAAACATAAACATATATATATATATACATATATATATATATATATATATATATA
>NC_068987.1:108809752-108811240 GCF_001194135.2 Octopus bimaculoides
ATATATATATATATATACGACGGACGTCTTTCAGTTTCCGTCTACCAAATCCACTCACAAAGCTTCGGTTGGCCCGAGGCTATAGGAGAAAACTGAACCCGGAACCATGTGGTTGGGAAGCAAGCTTCCTACCACATAGCCATGTCTGTGTAAACGTGTGTTTGTTCCAGAGTGTGTATGTGTGTCGAGATGCAACCAGTAGTGGAAGCATTTTAGACGTTAAGTAGAACCAGACTCCGTCTTTAGTGTGGAGGGATACTTGTCACGCGAGAAACGGTTGTATGATTAAATATGGAGTTTCAGCTTAAATAATCTGATCTAAAGTCGATCTTCGTTATTAATGAAAGAAATGCGGGGTTCGCATTTCTTTCATTAATAACAGAGACCTGAAAGTAACTACACATGCTTGTATATGCTTCTCCATGCTACGGATACGTTACTTTCCTGAAAATCATGCTACGGGGTGACATTCCTGAATGTAAGACCAGTTTCACAGTGATCTCCTTGTAACGCGGAAGCCAAATAGAAAGAAGATTAAAGAAATTAATATACGCTATGCATTGCATTATGAAATTCCATGCTATACTAAGTTTTCAAGAAACGCAAACTTCCGGAAAGCGCGGCATGCAAGTAGTTTTGATTTGTGCAATTATTTACCTCCAAGTGAGTCCTGATAAAGCAGCTAGATTAATGATCGAGGTCCATTCTAGCAGTGACCTATTCTAGAATAATGTACCAAGGTCAACGTTATCCAATGTATCTTTTATACGACACTGCAAGGTAGTAGTTCATAAACAGTGCAGCTAACGTAATATCTAGGTGTATATTAAAGGGTATATATTTTGAAGGTCACTTCGGTCTCTCATAAGCTCTGGGACTTATTAAAATCTTCCCTTTTAAAAACGAAGTCTTAGCCATTTCTATTTCTAAAAGGTCTATTGATTATGATGTGACTCTTTAAATAGGTCGATATTTGTATGGTTGTTGAAGGTAACTTAGGTTTCTCATAAGCTCTAGGACTCAATACAATGTTCCCTTTTAAAACAAGGTCTCAATCAGACCACATTTCTCTTTCAACAAGGTCTAGCGATTATGACGTGGCTTTTTGAATAGGTCGATATTTTTATGGTTGCTGTTGTTGCTGTTGCTGACACAGCTGCAGCCGCTGTTGTTTCTGTTGTTGTTCAGCTCCTCGTCAGCTTTGATCAAATCCACTATAGCCATGTCTACGAGGTCACAGTTTTCATTTTTTAAAGCCGAGAAACGTGGTAGGATGTAATTGAGGGATATTCAGGTGCGATTTCTAAAAGGTTAGGTAACCATATAAGGTTTGACATTCACTCCAGTGTTGTTTTGCTGTTGTCAGTCAAACCGACGATGTGTTTCTTTTCTCTGCTGCTGCTGCTGCGGCGGTGGTGGCGGGAGCGGTGGCAGCGGCGGCAGCGGTGGCGGGGGGTAGCGGCGGCAGCGGCGGTGGCGGCGGCGGTG
>NC_068987.1:108811459-108812300 GCF_001194135.2 Octopus bimaculoides
GCGGTGGCGTTAGCGGTGGCGTTAGCGGTGGCATTAGCGGTGGCGTTAGCGGTGGCGGTGGCGGCGGTGGTGACGGTGGTGGTGGTGGCGGCGGCGGCGGTGGTGGTTTGCATGTTTGGCTGCTAGAAATTTAATCCAGTTTCTACGGAAGAATGTTGCTTGCCGCAATCATAATTGACTTATTTCTTTACAAGATCTTCGAGTTGACAGAGAAGTCGGGTACAATTTTATGCAGTATTTGTTACAACCAACTGCGTTCTGAGTTCAAATGATAAGAAACTCAAATTTGACAGAGAAGATTAACTTTGACAAGGAAGTGAACTTTACATCTTTCCAGAGTCAACAACTGAGGCAATGGGGTCTACTTGTTTTTCCTGGGATTAGTTGTTTTTCTCTGAGAAATGTCGTGGGAAATCACTCACCCTACTTCATCTTTCTATACATAGAAAAATGCGAATGCATGGCTGTATGGTTAAGAAGCTCGCTTTGCAACTTAGTGGTTTCGGGTTCGATCCAACTCCGCGTCAAATAGGGCAAATGCCTTCTGCAACAGTCCCGGGCTGAGTAAAGACTTCTGAGTAAATTTTGTAGATAGAAAATGTGTGGAGGGTCATCACACACATACACACACACACACGCACACACACACACACACACACACACACACACACACACACATGTATATATGTGTGCGTGTGAGTGTGTGAGTGTGTGTGAGTGTGTGCGTGAGTGAGTGTGTGTATGAGTGCGTGGTGTGTGTTCGTGAGTGAGTGTGTGTGTGTGTATGTAGATAGATAGATAGACATATACATACATACATACATATATATATATATATATA
>NC_068987.1:108815100-108820100 GCF_001194135.2 Octopus bimaculoides
AATAATAGTAATAATAATAATAATAATAATAATAATAATAATATTAATAATAATAATAATAATAATAATAATAGTAGTAATAATAATAATAATAATAATAATAATGATAATAATAATATTAATAATAATAATAGTAATAATAATAATAATAATAATATTAATAATAATAATAATAATAATAATAATAGTAATAATAATAATAATAATAATAATAATAATAATAATAGTAATAATAATAATAATAATAATAATAATAATAATAATAAAAATAATAATAATAATAATAATAATAATAATAATAATAATAATAATAATAATAATAATAATAATAATAATAATAATCTGTTTGCTATAATTGTTTTCCATTATTAACCAAAAAAGCAATTACTATAATTTTCCCAATTTTTCTTTCTTCTCCCACTTTCTTCCTATCTCTGTCTCGCAACCCACTTCTTTTTGCCTCTCTCTTTCTCCCCCTGTATCTCTCCCTCTCTCTATTACTCTTTCTATTGCCCTCTCTCTTTCTCATCCTCTCTCTGAGCTCCTCTTTGTTACGTAATCACTCTTATGAGCTCATCTGTAGTTTTTCATACGTTTTGTTTCTGTCATGTTTTACTATACTGCGTTCAATATTGATTGATTTATCGTTTTACACATTGATCTTCAATGTTTTCAATAATCTCTTTATTCTCTCATCCCACCACACATGCGCACGCAATCCACACACTCAATCCACGTGTACACATGCGCACATATGCACTCTGTGTCTACCTCTCTCTCTCTCTCTCTCTCTCATTTTATTTTCCTCTGGTTTTTCCTCTCTATCTATATTCAAATCTATTCCAAATTATTGAAATCCGACTGCTTCTGTTGTTGCTGATGTAACTATTGATATTCGCCCGCGTATTTTGCCATATACAAATACATACATCAACAGACACACACGCATGTGTATATATACATGTGTATGTATTATATAAATATATGCGTACATATCTCTATATGTTTATATCTGTACATACCTACCTATATCTATCTATATATGTATATATATATTTATATATATATATATATATATATATATATATAGAGAGAGAGAGAGAGAGAGAGAGAGAGAGAGAGAGAGAGAGGGAGAGAGAGAGAGAGAGAGGGAGAGAGAGAGAGATATGTATGTATGTATATATGTGTACATACATAAATCGGCATATATGAAATATGTGTACCATTGATAAATGTGTAGTTATTTATTTCAAAGCTTTAGCCATGAAGATTGCGGCTGATGTGAAAACATTGTATAATTTCATTGCATATATCATACTGTAATGATGAACCCATGTGAGGAGAACAGTAGTACTCAGTTGCAGTCGATTATATGACGTTTTATGTGCGTGTATGCGTGTGAGTGTATCGTATGTGTGTGTGTGTGTGTGTGTGTGTGTGTGTGTGTGTGTGTGTGTGTACATGCACATAACCGTTTATCTACGATTATGCTGAGATCCACCTGATAGAAAGGACTCGAGAGGTCTGTATGTCCTGACCACTTTAAGCATGACGAACTCACCCGTCGAGAACCACGTATGAGCATTCAGCTTTTGCCGAACGACCTGCACAAATGATTTGTTTATACTGGTCAAATGTTTGTGTCACACATTAGCTCTCTCAAATCGGCGTTATCTGAACAGAGTTACAGTATACCAGGCATCAGGTGTCGAATTGATCCCAGACATGTGTTTTGCTCAAGAACACAATGCACCACCCGGTCTAGTAATTGAAACCACGATATCGCGATCGTGAGTGTAACACGCTTATATGACTTCAAGTATATAATACAATAATTTCAAAATTGTGTAAAAGTTGTTTTCGTTATGAAGATGAACGTTCAGTAGAATTTTGCATCAACATCGATGTTAAACAAGTCTATATTCTGGATCCCATCAGGTTTGCTATGCGTAAATGATAATCAGCGAGCGAAAATCCAGGCATGGAATTGCCGTTCCATACAGATATAGCAATGCATTTTTCAACCTACGACAACTGGAATGAATTTTTAAAATCCATCACTTCAGACTATGGTCTGTTAGCAACAATATGACACCGATAACGCTGAGTCAGCTGCAACTGAACTCTATAAACAAAACTACTTAGATTTTTTTTTCGCGCTTAACTATCTGCATAAGAAAGACGAGGATCACAGGTCAGTATCCTTCAGAACATAAAGCGCGAGAGGGAGAGAGAGAGTGAGAGCTGTTCAAATAACTCTATTCCTGGTGAAATACTTTCATCCTTCAGCTACCTCGCCAGCAAATTGTTGAACCCCTATTCTCACGAAGATAACATTAACGGCCTACCACTTTTTTCCCCTCCAAGATCTTTTTTGATCTGATACTTAGACGCTATTATTTATGCGATGTAAGGCGGTGAGCTGGCAGAAACGTTAGCACGCCGGGCGAAATGCTTAGCGCTATTTCGTCTCTCTTTACGTTCTGAGATGAAATTCTTTCATCCTTTCGGGGTTGATAAATTAAGTACCTGTTGCATACTGGGGACGATCTAATCGACTGGCCCCCTCCACCCCTAAAATTTTGGGCCTTGTGCCTAGAGTAGAAAAGATTATTTATGCAATGTTCTGGGAGAAACCTTACACGTCCGGGCAAAATGTTTAGTATTTCGTTTGTCTTTACATTCTGCGTTCAAATTCCACATAGGTCACCTTCATCCTTTATCCTTTCGGGATAAAATAAATACCATTTGCGCATTGGGATTGATGTAATCGATTTGTCCCGTCCCCACAAAATCAGGCCTTGTGCTCATAATAGAAAGAATTATTTATGCGGTGTATTGGGATAATCGTTTTCGCACCGGACAAAATGCTCAATAGCATTTCGTTCGCCTTTACATCCTGCATTCAAATTCTACCAGGGTAGACTTTGACTTTTATCCCTTCGGGGCTGATAAAATAAGTAGCAGCTGAGCACTGGGGTCAGAGTACTCAACATACAGCCCAAACCCCAAACCTTCAAGCCTTGTGTCAATAGAAGAAATGATTATGGCTTTACCTACGAATTATTTCATGTTCTCTCGAAGCTTCTAAACGTCTTACTACGTAATTCCTCGGTTATAGTTAATCGAACTCGAAACAATGAAAGGCATGGTAATCCTCGGTGGAATTTGAACTGACAAAGGAGAGAAACGAAGCGAGAGTTGTTAAATCAATTTTTCTAACGTCTCTGCATGTTAATATCTGATATGAAGGACGTGCGAGTCTGTAATCCAGAGCGGTGTATATTAGAGTGAGTATGAATGTATCAGCTGTATCAGGTTCTTTCTCTATATATGTCAGTATGACAAAGGTTTGGGCTACCATTCAAAAAGTAAATTTTTAACAATGGTTATCTGAGACACAGAACGAGGGATATGACGTGTCGAGCAGCTGTGTTCCCTCCGTTGCCAGATGGCTGCGAAAATTGGACAAAATACCAGCATTCAACTATGTCGCCTTGAGAGATTTCATCGAGCACAATTGCGATCTATCTTGACACTGAGATAGGGTGAGTTTATTACAAAGAACGATGTAGTCGCAAAACAAAACAAAATGAATAAATAAATACCACCAGATTCCACAACACTCATTGAAAAAAAAATATTAACTCTGATGGTTAATGCGTTTCAAAAGTATATCGCATACAAAAGAAAGCAAACAAATATTGCACTTCTGAACTTAGAGGAGGACATCACCCAAGAGATGCACCTCAGAAACGTATTTGTGACTTGATAAAGATCATGGCCTCCTTCAACGTCAAATGCATCAATCAGGAAGTTAACGCTGAACACCGGAAGAGTAGAAGGCAGACATGCAGTAATGGAGGTGTTGCTACAAACGTACATGTACTCATACAACTGCTGCTGCACATACTTGTATAGAAGTGTGTCTGAGTATTTGTGAGTACGTGAGTGTCTGAGTGCGCGAGTGAGTGTGTGTGTGTGTGTGTGTGTGTTTATGTGTGTGTGTTTGTGTGTGTGTGTGTGTTTGTGTGTGTGTTTGAGTGTGTGTGTTTGTGTGAACAAATAGATGTTATTAAAATTGTATATAAACATGCCTGCGCTTATTGTCATTTGAAGACACGTATATATGTGTATATACGTATGTATATGTATATAAGTGTGTGTGTGTATGTATGTATGCGTATGTATATGTGTGCATATATCTATGTATGTTTATACATATATATATAAAAAAGAAAGTATATATATATGTGTGTGTGTGTGTGTGTGTGTGTGTGTGTGTAGCGAGAGAGAGAGCCAGACAGAGAGGTAGAGAGATTGATAGATAGATATGCATATATATATATACATAGGCATACACGCACGCACACACTCACTCACACAGAGGGACAGATAGACATATGTATTTATCCATACCATTTACATGCGTGTGTGTATGGGTGTGTATACGTACACACACACACACACACAAATATATTTAAACATATATACGCAAAGCTACATCTATATATACCTACATGTAAGTATGTATATATACAAACATTTGCGTTCGCGACTGTCTGTGTTTGTATATGTGTGTGTGTGTGTGTGTGTGTGTGTGTGTGTGTGTGTGTGTGTGTGTGTGTGTGTGTGTGTGTGTGTGTGTGTGTTTGCATGCGTGCGTGTGTGTGTGTGTGTGTAGTGGTTTATATATGTTTGTGAATATCTAGGTCCGAATATGCAATGTATATATGTATGTCTGGTAAGAGGTAAAAATCTAGTTGACAGTTGATTTCCAAACAGGATATGAATGCTCGTTTTTTTTATTTCTTATGATCACATGACTTCTTTCACTAAATTTAAAAGTAGTAGTAGTAGTAGTAGTAGTAGTAGTAGTAGTAGTAGTAGTAGTAGTAGTAGTAGTAGTATACAAATCATAAAATACTTTCACTGAAATCTCAAATCTGTCTCATCAAACGTACAAAAAATTATGAGTGTACTGACTTCTGTTGCTGTTT
>NC_068987.1:108823553-108826786 GCF_001194135.2 Octopus bimaculoides
ATATATATATATATATATATATATATATATATATACACTTATATACATTTATGCACACACACAGAGGTATATATATATATATATATATAATATATGTTGTTATTATTATTATATCACATTCTATAATTATAAACATAATTATAATTAGGGGTCAGCTAATTGCTTCACCACGTACCGAATTTAGAAATAGGAGTTAAAAATGCCCGTTCTACTACCGTAAGAATCTCCACAACAGTAAAACACTTTATTATTAATTATTAATTTGAAATTATATATATATACAGCATTAATCGTAACAAGCTTTTTAATAATAATTGTTCATTATAGATATTTTTTTATTAGTTTACGATTTAATAAGGATATGTTAGTGTTATCTATTTAATTACTCGTATAAGTTTAACATTAAAGCATGTAAGGATAAAGTATATTTAATACGTATGAAGCGTTTTAATTATTAACTTTCGGCTTATGAAATAGTGTAATTCACTTAGAATTAGTTATATTATTAATTATGTTCAATCGAGTTTGTTTTGTTTTTGAAAGAATAGAATATAAAAGCTTTCACTTTTATATTAATAACTATTGAAGACTGATTGGAATATTATGTGTATGTACTCCAAGTGCAAGGTTGTTATTTAGTTAGATACTTTATGAGTTAGATATAGATTTATTTATAGAATTATTAATTTACGGATACCGTTTTGTACATAGGGTAAATGTGGTTTCTTTGTTGAAGCTTAATTAATAATGTTAATGTTTAATCCTTCCTAGAATTAAGACTGAATGAATGTGGTGATACGTAAGGTATGTTTGTTTCCAAACAACACTTATTTTAGTGCTGTTGACATCATCAGATTGAACGGTACTGCTCAGGTGTCGAAACGATAGTGATATCCGTGGGGTAGCTGATGATAGAGGTGTAGTAGGTTGGTATGGCTTTTATTGTATGTGCGGAATAGTTTTATAAGATGTCCATTTGATATATATATATATATATATAAGGTTGAGGAGGGTATTAGATTTAACCAAACCCCGGAGGATACAGGTAATACCGAGTAAGTGCTGTATACCGATTAGTTTGCCCAGTCGTTGTATGAACAGGATTGGGTATTATAAGTCGTGTATTAGCGTGTGTATATGTAAATATATAAAAACAAAGATAAAGAGAGTAAAGGTAGGGTTGAAGAATTTTATGGATAGAGTCTTACAGCTGTTTCTGGGAAGATCCAGTACTTCCCATCATCGGGGACAGAAAAAATAAAGTAATCTATTATTATATCCATAGGCGGATATTTTTAGTATGAAGTGGTACAGAGTGTGATGTGCTGAAAAAAGAGAGAACAGTACTTGAAGTGTAGTTTCATTCCAGTGGGAAATATCCGTGTAGAAATTCGTGCAAAGTAATCCTTGTGTGAATAATCCGGAAATTTATGTTGGAACGAGAGTTGACCAAATTACCGCTAACTTTTCACTTGACTTGGACATTCTTCAAGTAAACAAGCAAAATTCTATCGCAATATGGAATGTATATACCTCTGGTATCTATGCTATATCAACTCTCGTTCCAACATAAATTTCCGGATTATTCACACAAAGATTACTTTGCACGAATTTCTACACGGATATTTACCACTGGAATGAAACTACACTTCAAGTACTGTTCTCTCTTTTTTCAGCACATCACACTCTTTACAACTTCATACTAAAAATATCCGCCTATGGATATAATAATAGATTACTTCATTTTTTCTGTCTCCGATGATGGGAAGTACTGGATCTTCTCAGAAACAGCTGTTAGACGCTATCCATAAAATTCTTCAACCCTACCTTTGCTCTCTTTATCTTTGTTTTTATATATTTACATATATATATATATTTATATATATATATCATATCATATCAAACACGAGCTCAAGTGGGTTCACTATAACAGTTTGAGAGGCGTTTTAAAGAAGTAATCGAATTCTTATGTAAGCACCACTACTGGAACCTTCCTTATGTTGGATCTGGAACATCCATGGGATCGTGAAACTGCATGCGGCGTGCATGGGTATATAATTTCATGTACATGTATATCTATACTTATGTGTATATTTGTGTGTGTACATACATGTATGTGTAAGTCTATGAATAGACACCCATATATGCATGGGCCAGTGCGGTTGTGGTTGCATATGGTTTTCGTTTCTGTCCTCTTCTATGTTCATAAATATTGGCTCACAACCGAAAGAGCACGATCGTAAATACAAGTGGCCGAAACGGGAACCCGCTGAAGGATCTCGCTATTCGACAGGGTACATAGCTGGGAGATCAAAGAATTTCTTCACATCGAGCAGCAAACTCTTCGCTTCGAGAGGTTACACCTACATGTTCTGCTGACATGTGAACAGAATGTCGTGGGAAATAAAAGAATCGCAAGACGGATTTTTCAAGAGGAACTAACCGGCAGGACACCTGGCTATTGAGCAACAGCGAGTTGATTAGATAATATCCAAAGTCTCAGTTTATTCGTACTTCTTTATCCTACCGGAAAGTCTAATGATGGTTGCTTCTGATGCGACTTTATGAAGGAAGTGCCTGAGGACTCTACGTAGGAATAGAAATGACAGATAGTGAAAAGAGTGATGGTTGGGTGGATGCTTACTCGAGCAAGATTGAGTTGACCCAGAGTTAAATAGGAACAAACATTTCTGTTGCTTTATAATATTTACTTTTGTGAGCTTGTTTTTGTGAATGGGTTCGATCTCCCTGCACAGCTCATTGCTGAAGCGCTTTTCTTTTTTATCATGTTTTTCGCTTGACTAGTACGTCGGAAGTGAAAGGCGGCTGGTATTTTCAAGCAGCTTGCAATAATATACATTATGTGTGTGTATATAAACATACATATCTACATATATTATCACTATTTGACTATATTTCGAGCTACCGACTTTGATAACTAACTATTAATACTATCTATTATAACAACCAAACATCTAAAGGAAATCAATGTGTGTTAATATTTTTCTATTGGATTTCGTTGTTGTTATTACTTCTTTTTTTCCTCTTTGACTGTTGCATTTATGACTCATTTCGTTTTTCGTATAACTTAGGCCTCGCTGATCATATGATATGTCAAATACTTCTTGCTTGCGTATTAAATAACCAAATAAATTGCTTAAGAAATAATTTGGTCAGAAGAGCGAATATCCTATATACATACATACATACATACATATACATGTATATATATA
>NC_068987.1:108826984-108843415 GCF_001194135.2 Octopus bimaculoides
TATGCATATGTATATAGACATATATATATACACACACATATATACATATATGAATAGGCTCGAATGTACATTTAAATGAATACACATATGCGTGTGCGTGCGCAGGTATGTATGTATGTATGTATGTAGAGAGAGAGAGAGAGAGAGAGGTAGATAGATAGATAGATAGATAGATAGATAGATAGATAGATAGATAGATAGATGGATGGATGGATGGATGGATACATACATACATACATACATACATACATACATACATACATACATACAGAGAAAAAGAGAGAGAAACAGACAGAGAGAGAAAGAATGAGATAGATGTATGGTATTGTATATATATAGAGATACATATAAGTTTGAAAAGCTCTACAATTGTTCGACTAAAGGCGGTGCTCCAGCATGGCCGCAGTCAAATGACTGAAAGAGATAAAAGAATAACAGAAAATAAAAGAAAATGAAGGTCTTGCGAGGAATAATAGGCAATGCTGGTTTATAAACTGCTAGAAATAACAGCTAAAATTCCGTCAAACCACACAAGCCCTCGTCTTATATATACATAGAAGAAGGCAACTATGCTGTCGTTGCTGGTGTTTCTATTGCTAATAAAAGCATCGACTTTAATTTTAATCATAAAGCTATTGATATTATACTCTTACAGAGCTACGAGGGTAAAAATATATTGGTGGAGGCGTTATCGATTAGATGGAACCCAGCAGTTGACTGCTATTAATTCGAACACCCGAGTCTTCAAAGTGGATCGATGGAGAGAAGCAGCTATTAATAGATCGATCGATTTATGTATGTATTTATCAATCTATCGTTATATCTATTAATCTATAAATTGATCTTTCTACCCACTTATTTATCTATCTATTTATCTATTTCGTGACTTATCTGTATAAATGTATGTGTCTATATACTCTTTACTCTTTTAGTTGTTTCAGTCATTTGACTGTGACCATGCTGGAGCATCGCCTTCTTTGTAAGCCAAGTACTTATTCTATCGGTCTCTTTTGCCCCCGGAAGGATGAACCGCTAAGTTATGGAAACATAAACACACCAGCATCGGTTCTTGAGGGACAAACACAGACACACAAACACATACACAAACACACACACACACATACATATATATATATATATATATATATACGACGGGCTTCTTTCAGTTTCCGTCTACAAGATCCACTCACAAGGCTTGGTCGGCCCGAGGCTACAGCAGAAGACACCTGGCCAAGGTGCCACGCAGTGGGACTGAACCCAGAACCATGTGGTTCGTAAGCAAGTTACTTACCACTCAGCCACTCCTGCGCAAATGTGAATAAATAAGCGTTATATTTCACATAATAATCTGAATGCTAAAGAGTTAAAATCTGAAAAAATATGTATAAATATATTTAAAGAACGTAGTTGTATAAAGCTGAAATAATGCGAGGAGGTAAAAAGTAAACTACATATTGAAAAGGAAACAGAACAAAGTTGCAGTTTTACCTTGTATTTCTATATTTCGGGTTGAAGACCCCTTCTTCAGAAAAGATCCCTTCTTCGAAAAAGCAGTGGTTGGAAAAAGTTTGTTGCTGAGAAGTGTATGGTGATGGAACAAGAGAGAAAGGTGGGAGGTGACATGCGCGGACGACTCTTACTATAGCAACCAATCTGCCTGGTGTAGTTCCTTCCTGCTGTTAATGGCTGGTTTCAGTTTGTTTATAAGGAGGGCTTCCATAATTCTGAGATCACCCCTCAGTCTATATTAATATATTCAATCCAAACATAGACAAGCAAGAAAAGATGCGGAAAAACAACAACAGGAGGACGTGGAATAAGTACAGTGTTATTAGACGATCAGGAAAGGAAAGAAAAGAAAGAGGATTTCACGTTTCGAGCGGAGCTCTTCATCAGAAATATAGAAAAAGTCGATAGAATGGAAGACGGAGAAATGTATATTGTGTGTGTGTGTGTGTGTGTGTGTGTGTGTGTGTGTGTATTTGTGTGTGTGTGTAAATGAATATAAATATGCACAGTTGCATTATATGTATGAATAGATATATGTTTCTCATTTATCGTTTACTAGTCTCAGTTCTTAGACTGCGGTCATGCTGGGGCACCAACATCAAGACGGTTAACCGAAATAAAATAGTACGTATTTCATTTAAACTTGTTACTTCTGTTGTCAGTCACTTTTGTCGAGCCGCTAAGTTATGGAGATAAACATAGACACAAAGACACACGCACTCAATGCATACATATATACATATGTACAGCGGGCTTCTTTTAGTTTCCGTCGACAAAATCCACTCACAGGGCATTAGTCGGCCTAAGGTTAAAAGGTGTGCTGAAAAGTTCCTGGCTTTAATAATATCGCGAAAGGCCTGGCTAGAGGCCCGACATTCCGAGCTCTTTTACAGAGCTTAAAAAAATTGAAGGACCTCTGCAATAACTGTGTGAATCTTAGAGGCGAATATGCAGAATAAAATTATGATTAACTGATCCTCCTGTATTTTCTTTAACCCAAAGCAAGGAACTTTTTTTCACCAACCCTTCGTATAATAGAAGACACTTTCTCAAGGTGCAAATTTGAGAGACTTAAACCCGGAACCATGAGCTTGGGAAGCAAAACTTTTTACCACATCGCTACATTTATATATATTATATAAAAGACAGCTATATATATTATACAAAAGTATGAAATTAATCATCGCTATATTAGCTCCTGTAGTGTAGGTAAAGCACAACAGAAATTAACATATAATCGTGAATTCTTCACACTGCATCAACACAGAGCAAAAGCAGAAATGATTTTGCTTCTTGACACAATCAATGAATTATGGCGCTACATTCATTACGCGTGTTAATAAAGTAAACTTAAAAGACAACGAAAATTTGTCTAACATGAAAATAATTGCCTTTTACTCCAGTAAATGAATTATACAATGAATCCTTTGAACTATATTAACATTTTTGTATTGAAAAAGGAAAATGTACTTTTTATTCAATAAGTAATTCAATAATAAGCATTTTGATTTTTCTGAGTAGACATACCTAAATTTTTCTAATCAAATGCATAATCTCTCACACATACGCACACACACACACACACACACATACGCACGCACACTCCCACGCAAACACACACACATATATATGTGTATGCATACATATGTGTATGTGTGTATATGAATGTATGTGTGTATATGCGGGCGATACAAATAGATAAATAAATAGATAGATTCTTCAATTCGTTTATTTGTTTCAGTCATTTGACTGCGACCATGCTGGGGCACCGACTTTAGTGGAACATATCGGCCCCAAAACTTATTCTTTGTAAGGCTAATATTTATTGCATCGATTTCTTTTGCCGAACCGCTAGGTTACAGGGATATAAATACACCAACATCGCTTGTCAAGCAATGGTGGAGGAAGAAACACAGAGACACAAACATATATGCATTTATATATATATATATATATATAAATATATATATATATATACGACGAGCTTCTTCCAATTTCCGTCTACCAAATCCACTCGCATGACTTTGGTCGACCCGAACCTATGGTAGAAGAGACTTACTCAAGATCCCACGCAGAGGGACGGAAACCGGCGACTTTTTAGTTGATAAGCAAGCTACTTACCACACAGCCACTCATGAGATGTCGTCCCATATGGACGTATGGTGCTAAAAGCGCAGACCTATATCATAGCAAGCGTACCTCTCAGTCAAGACAAATACTGCAGTATTTGGTGTTCTAGTATTACATTCACGTTTAGTAAGGTGCAATGATTTCCTTTTCATGCATTCTTTTACACTATTGTGCGTTTCAGCCCGAGGGCTTTCGCCATGCTGATGCACCTCCAATGTTATCACAGGAACTCTTTTTGCAATTTGTTTTGGTGAAATAGGGAGTTCGATATTCTTGCCTTCTTTTAAGTTTCTTGTTCTTATCTAGGTTTACTTCTGGCCTTGGACAGGAAGAGCTCAAGCTGTTTCTTATTTCTTTATTGCCCACAAGAGGTTAAACATAGAGGGGACAAGCAAGGACAGACAAAGGGATTAAGGCGAATACATCGACCCCAGTGCGTAACTGGTACTTTATTTATAGACCCCGAAAGGATGAAAGGCAAAGTCGACCTCGGCGGAATTTGAACTCAGAACGTAACAGCTGACGAAATACCGCTAAGCATTTCGCCCGGCGCGCTAACGTTTCTGCCAGCTCGCCGGAAGAGGTCAAGTTGTTTATTCAAACTAACTGCACTACCTCATCTACATCTCTCAGATATTTTGACGAGATATTCAATAGCCGCACACGGTCAATCTAGACGAGATAGCTGGGGACATTTGGAACAGTGCAGTGAGGTCCAGTTCGGAGGTTTCTATTGCTCTCGATACCAAAGTTTCATGAAAACCACATGTCAGAAGACGAAATAATTCCAAAGCAACGTGGAATCAAGTGTTTTGCTCGAGAACACAACGCAACACCAGGTCTGCGAATCGAAACTACGATCTCACAGTCGTGAGTGCAACAACCTAACCACTAAGCCATGTGCCTTCACTATATGCGTGTGTGTACGTGTTTATGTGTAATATATAATAATAATATATATAATATATATAAGCACATGCATACATATATGCATATAGACAGATATATCTATATATATCTCTATATATATATATATAGATATATATATATATATATATATATATATATATATATATATATATACACACACACGAATGATTGATTCCAGCTTCCTCTAAAAAAGAGAGAACTCAAGCTTATATTTTTGCCAATTTTAGAAATTGTCTGTCGGAGCATACGTTTTATGTA
The DNA here is from genome assembly GCF_001194135.2 of Octopus bimaculoides. Taxonomy (NCBI): domain Eukaryota; kingdom Metazoa; phylum Mollusca; class Cephalopoda; order Octopoda; family Octopodidae; genus Octopus; species Octopus bimaculoides. The sequence continues at coordinate 108,831,812 of NC_068987.1, forward strand.
AGTCGTCTAGAAGACTAATGAACATGACGTCAGATTGATGTCTTATATATTATTATCATCATCATTATTATTGTTGTTGTTATTTTTGTTGTTCTTTGCTTCATATCTTTATTGCGTAACTATATCACAATTGACATGAGACGCTGGTCAGAACATTTTCAAAAGACGTTATGTTATAGCAAAAAAAAATAAGCACTATTCATCTACGCGTATGAGTGTGTGTGAATGCGTGTGTATGTGTGTGAACGTGTGATCGCGCGCACGTGTAATAAAACGAAAATGAACTGAGAAAAATGACAGTGAAGAGACAGCGGCATATATTTGAACAGGAAAGACGGATTTGGCGATGTTAGACTCTATGCCAGACACATTCTTGATTTACTGCAATATTCTCGGCTTTCAGAAATGCTACAATAATAGTTTGGTAGTCCAGCACCCAAATAAGAAGGGAAGTCCACAAAAATCAATATTTTTTTCAGAAGTGACAACACATTAATGAAATGACGTTGTAACTGTTTAAAAACAAGAGAAAAACTGTAGAAACACGTATCTGTTTTATCATTGCTGCAATGTTCCTGTTATTCCCAGTAGAAGGCTAACTTATTGTATTAACAATGGAAGCGGGAGTAATTTCACTGGCTCTCTACTATAACTTGCAGAGCATTAAATATATCCCTTTAAAATACATCCTTAGTCATATTTGTCATCCGTATACATGTCACTCGCCAGTCTATACTGTTTCTCTTAACTCATTTTTCTTTCATTTACGCAATTTATCTAAGAATTTACCTTGTATTATAACAAATGTATTACTATTCTTCCTTGCTTTATACACATAAATACACGTGTGGGGGGGAGGTAAGAGTGTGTAAGGGTGCAAGTAAAAACTAGCTAAGTATCTCAGAATGGCCATTGATATAATTGATCAACACAGGCAAATCAATGTATATTAATTACTATATGACACATATTATTGATTTATTAAAATTATTTCCACCCCTCGAGTACTTGTCATAATTATCAAATGGCACTCCAGACCAGCTCCAGCTCAGAAGAGGAGATATCCTCAAGAAGCGAGAATTAACCAAAGATGTCGCGCCTACTTGTCTAGAGACAAGATGTCAGACGGGGTTAGGTGTTTCTGAGTCTCACAAAACTGATATATTCCAGTGTGTGGTGAACAACGATAGCAGCGTAACAATGTATAAGGAAAGATATTCAAAGTACATCAAAATGTGATCAGTGAACAATACGTTGAGATTTGAAATGGCTTCCCGAAAACTCCATGTGTAAAAACATTTTATTTCATGGTTTATACGCCGGAATCGTGAAATACGATTCAAGATTTTAATAACTTATTCACACTCTATGTATTAAATATATGTTGATATAGCCTTAATTTTTCGAGGTACTGACCGCGTGCATTGAACATGAAATCTTTTGAAGCGTTCTTCGAACATCCTAATCCGACGTCATCCAGAAAAAAAAGCTGACTCTCAAAGTTTCCTCAAAATGTACGAAGTTCTAATTAGGAAGATGATATGAAAAATATATACAAAATTAGAAGGTTAATTTCAACACAAATAATATCCCTAGTTTTCGAGATAAGTTTAAATAAAACTTAAGATCTTCAAACGTATCCGTGTTTCTTTCCAAAGCAAATGTAAAAACGGATATGTAAATATATTCTATAAATTCATATCAAACAAGATCGTGAACATCTATAAGAAACTAAATCCAACTCAAACTTTACTATTAATTTAGACGATAGTGTATAATATTTAGCTGTATGTGTACTATACATTATAGTTAAAGATCATAAAGTCGAATTTTGTGAACTCCAAGTGCAGATTAATATATTTAGTTATATATACAGTCAAAATATTTTTGGTTCCATCATTTTGAATATTAAACAGATCTATTTTGTAGTATTAGTGTATCTATCATTAAATGGTTCGGTAACATTGATAATAAACACCTTCGTAAATTTATGCAGTTTGACATAGTAGAATTCTATGCGACTGTAACCAAATCTATTCTCCAGAAAGCTTTAGAATATGGTAGAGATTTTATTCCAATTAGTGAGTCTGACATTAATATTACTATGCACGCTATGAAATCTTTGCTATTTTATAATAATTCTGTTACAGTTTAACGTAGTAGACAGGTATTACTTGATGGAGCTATTGAGCTGAAATTTGTGAATTAATAAGATTGTATATTTTAGACATACTTCGAAAGAGATTCCGCTCTGTAGATATTTTATTTTACTTTTTTTCACCGTGATGATGAATTATTCATCTTGCGAAATATCAGTGAATACAGTTAGGAAGGAATTTATCAACTTATTTAAAGAGTTAGGTTTAAAGATTATAGTTGTTAGGAATCTATGTGTAGTCAATTTCATAGATATAAATCTAGATTTAGACTGGTAAATATTGCTCTTATTGTGTAAGTAATGAGAAATTACAGTACATTAATATATTCCAAATATTACCAGTGATGCCAACATTTTAGCAACAAAAGTAAGCGCATTTTCAACAAATATAATAACAAAGATCCTTTTTATCTCGTTATTCATTATTTCAATGACATATTAAAAGACACAAACCTCAATACTAGAATATATTATTACATATAGTTTAATACTAATATTTATAGACGCAAAATTTGTTCGAATGTTCTTTCTCCATTCTTGCTCATTCTCCATTTTTCTTTTTTCTTCGCTTTAGAAGAGCAAAAGTCAACCTCTTAAACACTGACAGCGCTTCTTAAAGATCATCAACGCTAGAAAAATCATATGTAACAGCAGAACTGCGTCTACTGCCACCTAGAGGATTTCATTGTATAAAACGAAAACAGAGTATGAAGAAACTAATGTACTACGGCAGCAATTATTTAGTGATATTCATAAATTCCATGAAGTTAAGAATTCCTGATATTTCAGTCCCGAATCTGACGGAGAATGGTAAACGTTTCAGGTGTTTCACTACCAATAATCTTGAACCTGAGAATTCTCGTCTCCTTACAGGATAGCAATGTACAGGATGCACTTTTCTGTAAGACAGTGAGGTGTTATCTGACCAGGAATCTGGGTGTTATTTCTAGCAGCTCGATCGACCAGGTAGAATGTTCTACTTTGGATATCCTTCACTCTAATAAGATGTTAGACACACAATAGTGCGATAGTGGTGGAGCCTTGTACCACTGAGAAAAGGGTCTGGATCCATTTCACGTTGCTTCAATCTAATCACCTAAAAATGATTGCCAACAGTAGCCGGGGGTTAACCTTGAGTTAGATTGGTGTTCCGTTCGGGTGGGAGAGGTTTTATACTCTTAATCACTTATATAGCTCACAAGCCCAATAAACAGTCACCTCCTATACGCGTAAGTTTGCGATTGACTTAAAACTTTTAATTTAATATACAATAGTAACATACTTGTTTCATAGATATATAAATATAATTGGTCGACTATTTGCGGTTATAATAGTTATTAGTACAAAATACATTCAAGTAACTTCAAATACTAACTATAAATATGGAAAATAAGTTCACGTTACACACATAGATATTTAGCATCACAATTTCTTTTAACATCGATGGAGACAATAGTTCGGTTTATCTATAATATATTCAAATAATGACCTCATAAATAAAGGGAGATATAAGTTCACACACATAGGTTAACAGCAACATATTTCTTTCAGATATCAGTAGCTATTATTATAGTTTAGTATTACAAAATTACAAATACTGACCAAAGTTATTGTGAATTAAATTCACACGAATACGCATAGAAACATAGTAATACAATTTCCTTTAAACGTCAGTGAATATAATATTTAATACTGCAAAATATTTTCGAATACTTCCTAACATAGAGAAATAGCCTTACACACAGTTACATAAGAACACAACCTCTCAGATATTGCTGACTATCACAGCTAGTAGTATAAACTATTTTAGAATACTGATCATATGTATTGAGAAATAGATTTAATGACACATAGATATATAATATATAACAGCGCATATATATTTCAAACGTAGGATTATATTTTTCAGTACGACAGACACTCTGGTTTAACCTCGTTATTTGATAACCGACTATGTTTATTTGTGAATTCTTCATTTCTACGCACTTTCGTTCTCTGGCGTAAATTATTCTTTGTTTGTCCAATAGGACTCTCTTTCGAGACTCAGAATAGGAAATTATATCAATCAGCTTTTTGTCACCACATGTTAACTTCGGTTTTTCTGTTAAACGTGTTACTACATAAATAAAGGTAACTTGAACAAAACAGTAAATAAAATATTCCTTGTTTTATGTCAATGTTAATTTCAATTTGATATGTATTTAACTGACTTACAAATTCCTCATTCTTATATACTATATATATGTGCGTACATACGCATGTGAGTTCGTGTGAAGTGTATGTGTGTGTGTATACACGCATATATATGTATGTTTGTGTGCGCTTACATAAATACACACACACTAACACACACAAAAACACGCAAACACACGCGCGCACACGTATATATACAGGGTGCGTAAGATATTTGAAGACAGATTTATGTCTATAAAAAAAGTTATATAATAACAAACGGATAATAACTTTATTATCAAGCAATGCTATGAGGATAAAAACAAACCTTTTCTATAACGTTATACAATAAAGCCACCTTCAGCTTCAATAACGGCATCTATACGAGATCTAAATCGTCTACATGCTCGAATCAAATGGTCCTGGTTCATTTTGGACACTACCCTGACGGCTTTCAAAGAATCTTTGGTATTTTAGGCGTGTTCATTGACCTATGTCAACAACGCTCTACACGTAATAGTCCAATGGATTAATATCTTGGGAATTAAAAGACCAAATGTCAGGGATTATGTGATCATTAAAATTTCCAGCCATCCATTCCTGTGTTACTTGAGCCTTGTGTGATGGTGCTGAGTCTTCCTGAAACGCATATGGCCTTCCCTTGGTACACTGTCAATCCAAGTGTTTCCAGGACTTCAATGTAGGCGGCAGAGTTAACTCTAAGGCCTTGTGGAAAGAGGTAAGGAGGCATCACATGCCCTTCATTGCTGACATGCAATTTTGTATGCATAACTCTTGGGAGGTTATGTGCAGAAGGGTCTGTGCATCACCATGTGTCATTTCTTCTGTCAACTTCTTGATCTTGGTCGAAGTTTTACTCGTCTGAGAAAAGTCAAATCAATTCTTCTGCTGGATATTTCTGTTTGTTTAAGAACCAGTTAGATCTGATGTAGCGATTCTCTTTTGCTTTTTTCTGACATAAATTGACTTTTCCTCGCCATATAAGATTAATATCTGATGTCTTCGTGGACAACATTTCTGATAGTTCCATCTGATATAAGATCTTTTGCAATTGAACTGATGGTACTTATTTTATCGACCCTGAAAGGATGAATGGTAAAGTCAACCTCGGGGCAATTTGAATTCAGAACGTAAAGACGGGCGAAATGCTGCGACATATTTTGTCCCGTTTGCTAACCATTCTGCCAGCTCACCGCCTTAACCGATAGAAATATTAGCTGCACAACAGGCGAGCCACTTTGAATACAGAGAGATATCCAGTTTTAATATCTTTTTCTCAATTCCCTTGGAATAATCGGGCTTCAACAAATTGTGATTTGAAAAGCCTCCTGATTGTATTATTTAGATATTACCTGGATCATTGGTTCGAGGATATCACTGGCTATTTTAATATTTGGAACTTCTCAGCTAAACGAGGACGACAGCTTCAAAATTGTGGGACGTTTGGTTGTTTTACAACCAAGATTTCCAAGTAAATGATGAGCGTTAAGGTAATAAGTCCCCGTGTATGTGTGTGTGTGTGTGTGTGTGTGTGTGCGTGCGCGCGCGCGTGCGTGAGTATGTTTTGGTGTGTGTGTGTGTATGTTTGTGTTTGTGCGTGTATGTGTGTTACACACACATACACAACATATATCTTCGCTCTGGGATCTATGTAAATATATTCTATTCTTTACAAGTTTTATAGCTACGAGTAGGTTCAACAATAGTACGCTTTTGGTAATTTTTATCCTTTCCCCAGTCTAAGCTCTTCAATTCATTTACTTTACTATATATTACACTGAAGCTGTAAGTTCATAACTGTGGTAGTAATTGTTCTTATTTTATCTTACTTCTGCTGGCATTGAATTCAGTTTTTATGTAAATCTAACTCTTCAAAAGTAAGTAATGTTTTCTAGTTTTCTTCTTCATGTTTGTATGTTGTATCTAATCAGCTTCATCTACTCCTAAGTACTTTTATGGATGGTTCTGTTCTAATTCTCTGATTTCAGTATCTTGAAATAAATTAATGTTCTCAATTTTTAATTAATTCACCTCTCCTGAGAGTAATGCTGGCACACTTGTCTAACCTCATACTTATTTGCGTATCGCAGGTGATTTCATTTTAATTTTTAGTTTGTTTCTCAACTGGGCATTGCTACTTCTAAATAATTGTAAATTCTTGTTCTATATTCAATTGTTGTTGCTACTGCTGCTGCTCCGTTGTTGTTGTATGTGTGTATGTGTGTATGTATATATGTATGTACGTATGTATGTATGTATGTACGTATGTATGTATGCATATACAAACCTCTTAAGCGCGAAATAGCCCGACAATAGAAAATTAAGAAGATAAAGATTGGTGGCAATTATTTTTGGTTACTCAGGACAGTATCAAGAAACATCAAGAGGAATATAAAGGAAATCGAAATAGACTGCTCAGTAGAACTGTTACAAAAGGATTGATCCTTGACACGGCCAAAATAATGATGAAAGTATTATATAGTTGAAGAGAACAAATAGTAAGACTCCAGAATTTCCAACAAAACCCCAGAAAGAAAAAGAAGAAATAATGATATAATAACAATGAGGTTGTTGTTTATCGCCGAAGCTAAACGTATTTGGACAGCTCCATGGGTTTATGCCTTGTTTTCCGTCTTCTTTTTTTTTTTTCTTGATTACATTGTTTTTCCCTGCTTAGTAATTGACTAGGACCATACATGATTGATCGACCATTTTTCTTCCTTGCCCTTTAAGGCGAAAATTTGAAAGAAATAAAATGTTTCGAAAGATAGCAATTATTTTCAAAATGGTGCCATCTTTGCCAACCGGGTCGGAGAAACGTGGAAGGAAATTTTGAATGAGGAGCAGTCTTTTGCAGTCATTTCGTACAATTCTACGGTCAGATTAGTAATCAAAAATCATAGCAGTAGTATTATTAGCAACCACAATAGTACAAACAACAAGGATTATAGCAATAAACACAATTATAACAACAACAGGAGCAATACAGTTCTATATTTAAGAGATGCGGAATTATGTACATTATTTACATTTGACGGATATTTGTCCTCATCTTGTTTGTTGTTAACACAACGTTTCGGCTGATACACCCTCCAGCATTCATCAGGTGCCTTGGGGACATTTCGAACCTGGGTTCTCATTCCTAAGGTATTCTACGATGTTGTTATTATTATTATTATTGTTGTTGTTGTTGTTGTTGTTGTTGTTGTTGTTGTTGTTCAGGTCACTGCTTGAAATCGAGCTCGGAATCTTGGGGTTAGTAGCCCGTGCTCTTAACCACTACACGGGCATATGGCGTAGTAGTTAAGAGCGTGGGCTACTAACCCCAAGATTCCGAGTTCGATTCCAGGCGGTGACCTGAACAACAACAACAACAACAACAACAACAACAGCAATAATAACAACAATAATATTAATAATAATAATAATAATAATAATAATAATAATAATAATAATAATAATAACAATAAAATAATAATAACAACAACAACATCGAAGAATACCTTAGGAATGAGAACCCAGGTACGAAATTTCCCCAAGACACCTGATGAAGGCTGGAGGGTATATCAGCCGAAACGTTGTGTTAACAACAAACAAGATGAGGAAAAATATCAGTCGAATGTAAATAATGTAAATAATGTAAATAATGAACAGGAGCAATAAAAGAAGCAACAACAGTAGTAACAAGAGCAATGGTATATCACTCGAATAAGCTCGCAGAATTATCAAAGAGTAGCATGCACTGCCACCTCCGTCTCCAGTTTAACAACAGAATTTAGCAACACAAACAGAACCATCACAAGAAGCGAGATGGGGCAGAATGCATATCTCTTAATAAAGCGTTTTGCACATTTTCGCTCTGTCTACTGGCCTTAGCAGCGATGATACTAGTAATCGCTGGTGCATTGAAGGGCATTTGTTTAGCGACAAAATGATACTTCATAGCGAAGCAAATATTTTAATAACGCTGCTATATTTGTAATACATAATACAAAGAAATCCACAAGACCAGATAAAAATCACAAACGTTCCCCTAAAACGCATGCATCCCGAGGTAATCACTGCTTTCGTCACAATCTGCAACTACTCCGAGTAAATTTGGAATTCCTGCAATCTGAAAGTATGGCAAAATCATAACTATTCTAAATAAGAATAAATAAACAGATAAAGTATTTATTTCTTTATTGCCCACACGAGTCTAAACATAGAAGGGACAAAGAAATTAAGTCGATTACATCGACCCCAGTGCGTAACTGGTACTTATTTAATCGACCCCCGAAAAAAATGAAATGCAAAGTCGACTTCGGCGGAATTTGAACTCAGAACGTAACGGCAGACGAAATATCGCTAAACAGTCGCCCGGTTGCGTGCTAACGATTCTTATGGCTAAACATAGAGGGGACAAACAAAGGGATTAAGTCGATTACATTGAACCAGTGCATAACTGTTACTTAATTTATCGACCCCGAAAGGATGAAAGGCAAAGTCGACCTCGGCGGAATTTGAACTAAGAACCTAACGGCAGACGAAATACCGCTAAGCATTTCCCCCGGCGTGCTAACGATTCTGCCAGCTCGCTGCCCAAAATAAATAAGCAGGTAAAGTATTAACGTACAAACCCATTATCTTTCAAATCTCAGTCACAAAATCTCTACAGGCGTTAATCCTCGACATCACTATTCACGCATCCATCTCCACCAAACAACACGGGTTCAATCCATTACGTTCAACCATGAGGTTCTGCAAAAAGACACAGATAGAATATTATAAGGCTGTAAAAATATTAAGTACAGGGGTTGATTCGCTCAACTAAAAAAATTCTTCAAAGCGGTGCCCCAGTATGGCTTCAGATTATGACTGAAACAGGTAAAAGATAGAAAATTTAACACTAATCACGAAGCTAACACTGAAAATACAAGATTATTTCAGCAACAAAAAACTCCCACGTGTAAACTGCTATTGTTATCAGAGAAGCTTCAGACAGTACCTTAAGAAACAATACGAAACTATAACATACAAATTCCCTGCTTGATTACCAAACCTATTTTGTGTAGAAGAAAAACACTGCCAGAACTTAATTTCCCGAATTGAGTACAAATGGAATCTTTCTTCTCACTCAGACTTCTCAAGATATACCTACATAACCCAACCATATCGTCTCAAAATATTCACACACACACACATTCTTTTATTATTCTGCAGATGCTGTAGCACGGTTACTGCATAGAAACATAGAAACATGTCTCCAAATTAAGAGACGTGAAAATTTATTACCAAATCCATTGTTTTCCTTCTCGGCAACACAATAGAACATAAAATATAACGAACCACTGCACTAGAGAACATTAAGTTAAACATATAATGACGACTGAAATATTAGGAGTTACACACGTAGGAGACATATTAAATGAATAAACAAGACAATATAGCGTACAGTCATGGAGCTAACGTTGCTACTTCCTTTGGCTGTAAGAAAGGACAAACGATACATTAAAACCATCGTGGACTAAATCACTTCTAGCTCAAAATCCAAATCTTTCAACAATACTACCCGAAATAGTCCACTAGACATCACAGATTGACAGATAACACTCTTAATTGCCTAGTTAACAGAACAAAACAATAATTAAAATTCACATTGGTATATAAGAGGCAATTTTTCCTTCAGCGTCAAGCTTCAGCCTGTAAAGTCGGTAACACTACATGCAAGGCCCAGTCACATATACATCGAAGAACACTACAGCAATAGCATCTTAATAGCGCTGTCACATGCAGTATTTTCAGATAGAACAAAGCAGGCACGTAGAAATAGTTGCACACTCACCAATCTCATTCGCTTCAACCAAACAGTAGATGCAGATAAAGTGCAACTGATGCAATCAGAGCGAGTCACCATTAGAATATGCGGACGTACAGAAAATCCAAATTGCTGCTTAGAGAGAATGGAGCACGACGTGCTGTACCCATTACCCTTAAGTGACTGCATTCCGGAGTGGACAGTGTGGTTCTTGGCCATGCAGAAACACTTCATTCGGGGAAATATAGATCTGTAAATCGTCTCATGATCTTCGACCAACTACATGCGTGTTATAGGATCGGGGCTTACTATAACGATACTATAATAGAAAATGTAATTTTATATGACACATAGAAGGAAGGAAACCCAGTTTGAAACAATGGAATTTCATGTGGTTGTCAGTGTTGGTGTGCGATAAGCTCACCCAAAAGTTTGGAGTTCAAACCCCACTGAAGACGACATTTACATAACAGCAAGAAGCCACATAGGAGTCATTAAGTAGATGTTTCCGTTTCCCTTACAGTGTTAGGAATTAACGGGCACAAACAATTTTTTGACAGTTTTTTTCCTCTGAGGGTTTCTGCTATCCGTTTGCCTCGTATCGAGTTTCCGCACATAGATAATAACCTATCGGTTGTTATTGTTTATCAACAAGTAGGGCATGATCAAAGATACTTATAAAACTCGTCCTTTCCATGGCCATCTGGTTCTATTTTAAGTATAGCGTACATTAATCAACACTACGCACTGTGTCCTTCATTTCAAAGACTGTAACCTGTTAACTGAGGAAGAGACACACATACTTACATGTAAATACATTTTCCTCTCAACTAAAGATGCAAAGTCTAAAAGTCGGGAGCAAGGGCTAGACGATTACATCGACCCCAGTATTTCACTGGTATTTACTTCATTGATCCCGAAAGGATAAAATTGCAAAGTCGACATCGCTAGATTTGAACTTGGAACGTAAAAACGGTCAACATGCCACTAAGCATTTTGTACAGCCTACTAAGAATTCTGCCCGTTCGCCGCCTTTACACATGAATACATGTTACGAGTCGTGTCTGTGTATATTTTGTGATATTGTAGGCATATGTAAATACGGGACTGTGTGCGCACGCGCGTGTGTGGGCGCACGCGCGTATTTCTGGGTATGAGTAATAGATTTCGACATTACACCATAGTAAACATAAGCATAAATCACATTGGAACCGACAGCAGACTGAAGCACTATACATTACATACGCAGACGTATATAGGTATGTGTATTGATAAGTATACAGACAGACAGATTGACTGACAGACAGACAGACAGACAGACAGACAGACAGACTGATAGATAGATAGATAGATAGATAGATAGATAGATAGATAGATATTTAGACGGATGGATGGAATGCATGGACATGTATATTTTTATAATTTTGGATAGGACCTTATACATACATACATATAT
>NC_068987.1:108843585-108845168 GCF_001194135.2 Octopus bimaculoides
ATGTATGTAAATATTTATATATTTATATATATATTCTTATATATACATATATATATATATATGTATATATACGTATACATATATATACATATTTATGTATATATATGTATATGTGTATATATATATACTTTATTATATATATATAGATGTATGCATGTACGTATTTATGTATGTGGGTATGTATGTTTTGAATGTATATATATGCACCCATATATTTTCTTCCTTATGCATACTTCACATCGCGTATAACTGTAATAGGTATGCGTACGTGAGTACGAGGTGAATGTGAGATGAATGTCTGTATGTTTGCGCCTCAACGCGTGTGCGCATGTATGCGTGTGCACGCGCGTATAAGTATGCGTGTGTGGGCGGGTGTGTGTGCATGTGTGTATGTATATACGTGTGGGTGTGTGTGTCTGGACGGAGCGAAGGAAGTAATGCAGCATATATATATACACATGGAACGTAAATATTTCAGTGGCGCTATCTCTCGGCCCTAACAACACATCAAGGAAAGACATTTTGGTTTACAGTATGTCGTAAAGCTTTCAACAGCATCTAATCTAGGCTTTACGACTTTGACACTGTAATGGAAGGAGATCGAGAGACGGTGCGCCGAAGGAAATGGAGCACCGGTATGCGTACGTTAATGGGTGTATATGGAAGTATCAATATATGTATGTGTCTCTGTGTGCGTATGTATGTATGTATGTATGTATGTATGTATGTATGTATATGTGTGTGTGTGCGCGTCTGTGCATGGGTGAGGGTGAGTGTGTGCGGGGGTATATGTGAATAGATTTTCTTAGAATGAAATAAGATTTAATACTGTAAACTCATTTAATGACAATGATGATGATGATGATGATGACGATGATGATGATGATGATGACGACGACGACGATGATGATGATGATCGTGGTGGTAGTGGAGGAGGGCTGCTGGTGGTGGTGGTAATGATGATGATGGTGATGGTGATGCTGATGATGATGAAAGATGACGATGATGACTATTAGGCTGCTACTATATCCAAGACTCTAGAAGCACTCAATACATATCAGTGAAGTCATGTTTGTGTTCTGAATTTGAGGGAAAATATATTCTGTTTCTACCAGAATGCGTAATCTTTAAAAAGTAGGAGTCGTAATTAGTCATTTCCCCTTAAAATTCAATGAACTCTGAAAAATGTGTGTGAAAACAAAAATACAATTAAAAAAATACCAAAATAGAGCAAAATAAATGTGAAGGAAAAGTATAACAGAGATTAATAGCAAGAAAGGAAATATTGTAAGAAATAAATAGATCAGAAAAAGGTGTGAGGAAGTAGAAGAAATGAAGAAAAAGAACAAAAACGAAGACTTACGTAAATTTTCCGAAAATTTCTGATATAATATTCAAATATAGATCATGATTATATAGGTTTTTGAGGAGAGATGTATTCTTTCTCTTTCTCCGCTGGGGCACAGATCACATCTTACTTTTCTATTCTTCAACAGTTTCGATTTACCAACCATGTTCCATTTGATGCTGTAATTGGAAGCTTTATTCTGTTAATAGCCAGATGTGTTCAGTTAATGTTGCTC
>NC_068987.1:108845738-108846137 GCF_001194135.2 Octopus bimaculoides
CACACACACACACACACACACACACACACACACACACACACACGCACACATATATATATATATATTTATATACTGCTCATGCAGTGATAATTCTGCATGACTATATATGGCACAAACAATCATGAATACATATACGTTAACATATATATATACGTATGGTATGCTCTATCCCACGGAAAAAATTATCTGTAAAATACAAGAGACATCTTCCCTAATCCAGATCCCAACGTCTGTTAAGAAATGTGATGTAGAAAGACGGGAAGTCAAGATCGATTAGTTGTGTCAAACATTCTTTTCCGTTCTCTCTCACTCACCCTAAAGGACACATTATCAGAAATATAGTACATCCCCACAAACAACCACAAACACACACGAATATGTATATATATATATATATAT
>NC_068987.1:108847348-108847805 GCF_001194135.2 Octopus bimaculoides
ACACACACACACACACACACACACACACACACACATGCAAATACATTCTTTCACATTTGCGCATTGGATACAAAGATAGAATGTTGGGGTCAAAACTGTATTAAATACGGAACGCTCATATATACTCGATTACAGAAATACTCCGCAAAATACAGATATATCAATATGCAGACACACCTACTTATTGAAAGATGAACGCAGGCACAAATTTGCGCCCAGAGTTACAGATATACATACATGCACTTGTTGACATAAGCACGTATATAGAAATATGTTCGCAAGCATACACAATGACAAGACGGCCAAACTGAGAAAACGAAATCCGGTTTAAGTAAATCGTGGCCCACTAACTCTTTTATGTGACTCTACAATGCTTTGTGATAGTGTAAGACTTTCGGATTTGAATAAAGACTGTGATCATTTCAATACATATGTATATATATATATATATATATAT
>NC_068987.1:108848222-108850680 GCF_001194135.2 Octopus bimaculoides
GCATGCGTGTGTGTGTGTGTCTGTGTGTCTATGTGTGTATAGATATAGATATATATATGTGTGTGTGCGTGTGTGTGTGTTTGTGTGTGTGTGTGTGTGTGTGTGTGTGTGTGTGTGTGTGTGTGAATACCGGACATGCCTTGAGTTAATATACTTCGGAAAGGAGGATACCATAAAACTCCCATACTTCCTTCCTTCAGTTGAAACTGTCATGGCATCCAACAGCATGAGAATCTGGGAGTAATTATGGACAACAACATAAGCAGGGTCGCTCATGTAAGTTGACATGACTCACAGAATGTGTTCCTGGATTCTCAAAACTTTCCAGTCGAGAGATATCCACACCATTATCCATCTCGGCCCCCACCCTGAATGCTGTTGTCCACTATAATCTCTCCATACGAAACAAAGTATCATAAAAGCTGAAGCACCTCACAGGTCAATTACAAAAAAGATAGATCGCATCACAGGCCTTGTCTATTGGGGTCGACTAGAAAAGCTCAAACTTTATTCTCTCCAACGCCGCCGCGAGCCCTACATCATCTGCATGATGTGGAAAATATTGCATCAGCATTGTCCAAATGATGTTGGCATTACCTTTCAGATACATTCAAGACTTGTGCCCCGTGCTATCCGCCCACAATATAAATCATACTTTCATCACATAACAACAATATGGCACAATTATTTCACCTCAGTTGGCCCTGCTCTCTTTAACATTACACCAAAACACATTAAAGCAGAAACAGACCCAATAAAGTCCAAAAAGTCTTTGGATAAATTCCTTCTAGAAATCCCGGATAAACCTCCTACACCCGGATATTTCTCCGTAAACAATAACTCTCTACTCGAGTGGGCCATGTTGTCCGATTCCTGATTTGAATGACTTCGCCCGGTGGCGCTATTAAGTTAGATACGGCCTGGGCCTTACTGGCCGAAGGCTATCAAAGTATATGTGTTTATATTTCAATATATATGAAGATATTATTGCTTATAATATCAGTGGCTGAGCATACGTAAAAAAAGGCCATAAATGTAAAAATTTACCAGTTAATAATTAAGGATGCTGACAGTACCGGCGTGCTGACATAGCAGTCAAAATGACCAAAGCACAAGTTTATGCTTAAAGGTGAAAGCGGGCACATGAATAAAAACTCTAAAATCATTAAGCAGGTATCAAACTTCAAATACCTTGGAACTTTGATCACAAAAGATGCAAGAAGTGTGAAGGAGATTAAGACGAATGGTGCTGCCTGAATCTGCATTCTCAAAATTGTATATCTTGAGAAACTCTAATCTGAGCATCAAGATGAAAATGCGTATATTGAACTGCTGTATCTACGATGTGTCAATGGATGGATGTGACGCATGATCTATAACATCAAAAGTGAGAAGATTCTTAGAGAGATGATATAGATAGATAGATAGATAGATAGATAGATAGATAGATAGATAGATAGATAGATAGATAGATAGATAGACAGAAGTACACATCTATCTAATGGACATCAGCTAGCGAAATGCATTACACACACACACGTACATTTATATATAAATGTATATGTGAATATATAGTTACCCATATGTATATATATATATATATGTGTGTGTGTGTGTGTGTGTGTGTGTGTGTGTACTCACACACACACACACACGTATACATACACATATGCACACACATACACAGAAGCATACAGACACAAGTAGAGCAGATTTCTACTGGAAAAAATTCATCTTTCTGGTCTCCATTTATGATTTATGCAACAACTTTATATTGAATACAAATTATTTTTCGAACGTTTTTTTTTTTTATTCTACCCTATCCTTAACTGATCGACATTAATGAAGAATCACTTGGAAACGCTATCTGTTGTAACTCGGAGTACTAGATGTTTAAAATAAAGTCCGATCTACCACACAATGTGTAATATATTCACCATATATCGTTTAATTGATCGCATACAATACCTTATGTGTTATATCATACGTGAAACTCTGAATAACAATATATTGCTTCATCTAGCTTATTCCGCATTAATGTCGAACTTTTGTAAGAATAAGAGTTAAGCTCCAGTTGCAGAATACTTTATTTTCAACATCGATCTTTTTTAGATAATTGTGGACTATCATGATATTTTTTTCCTTCTAGAAAACTATATGCGTGCGTATACGTGTGTGGCATGTGTGTGCATGTATATATATATATATATATATATGTGTGTGTGTGTGTGTGTGTGTGTGTGTGTGTGTGTACTCATATATATGCCTGTATACGCATATAAATATATATATATAAGTATATATATATATGTGTGCGTGTGTACATATATCTACATGCATACATATGCGTATTTGTATATTCACATATACTTTTATATATAAATATACGTGTGCGTGTGTGTGTGTGTGTGTATGTGTGTGTGTATGTGTGTGTGTGTGTGTGTGTGTGTGTGTGTGT
>NC_068987.1:108850690-108854500 GCF_001194135.2 Octopus bimaculoides
TGTGTGTGTGTGTGTGTGTGTGTGTGTGTAATGCATTTCTCTAGTTGATGTCCATTTGGTGATGCTCGAAGAAATCTCCTGTACCATGATGTGAAAAGGTCTTCTATATATTAATTCAATTATATCATAACAGAAAGACAAGACTGGCAAAATCATCCAAACAAGCACGGTTGAATGATTTCAGAAGTGAAGTCAGTTTCGGTAATTCGGCCATTCACTGAGTTCATGTAAATGAAGAAAATGATTTTGGCATTCTCCTTTCTTACAAGCACAAATCTGATTGTATTGGAAACATTGATATAAAAAAAATCATTAGCTTTGATCAGGTTTTCGCTTCTTCTGCTGAATGATCAATATTTATTGTTTAGTGGGCGAAACGGAAGAACGAATGAGTGGGTAAATATCTTGTATTATTTAGTTTTTCGCCATACCTCTCTCGGTTGAACTTAAAATCCCGCTAGGGTTTTACTTTGATTTTCGTCTCCCCAGGAGCAAGAGGTAATAAAAAAGATATCTAGTATAGGTATGTAGTAAAGAGGTTGGGCGCAGGTGTGGCCTCGTTGGCTTGTAACCGAAAGGGCGCGTAGTTGTATGGTTAAAATGTCTGTTGCAGGCCATAGTTTTATGCTTAAGCGGTTTGGAGCATGCATGGTTTTGTTGTCAAGAAGTAAAACACATAGATCAGACGTAGACAACCTTTTTCGAGAAGCGTGCTACATGGCACATCATGGGGCGGACTGCACAACTAAAAGTTTCCGAATTAGTTCAAGATGTTTCATTAGGCATGTCATTCAGAAAATCTCGTGGGCCGCAGTTTACCTTTGACTGGTGTATATGCCTCCCTGGTTATAAAGATGGGGCCGGTAGAGCTCTGTAGTGAAGGATTTAGCTTTACAAGCACAAGGTTCCAGGTTCAAACTCAGAAAAGTGTTTTCTTACTTAGCCCCCGGTCGAATCAAAACTTTGTGAGAAATATTTCATAAATGGAAAGAGTTTAGAAGCTCATAGGAGAGGTTACTTTCGGGTGATGGGAGTTAATCCAACACCCGGTTTAACAACATACTCCGATGACTTTTACGGAGGTAATTCTGTTGTAAGCGTCGTTCCTTGTTTCCCATCCTGATGATAACTTCACCGCTTCTCCCTTCAGTGACCATTACAAAATCATTGAATCTGCCCATTCTTTCTCTGACAATATCCTAAGCTGCAACAATCAATTACTGTTGATAGAATCAAGGACCATTTTGCCTTTCTTATTATTCCACAGTCGTTGAAAAAACTGTCATGGCCAAATACTGAAGTCGATGTAATTGGCTAACCTCCTCCCACAAAAACTGCTGGCCTCGTGCGTAAATCTGAAAACAATAGTATTAATATTTTACTTCTCAGACTTCTCGGTCTTACTTGCTCTGGTTGATTCTGTTTGAACGGACAGCAACTCATTGTCAGAGGTCTCACAGGGTCTCTTTCCACAAATTATAAGCTTTGGTACTTGGATGTTAACTTATCGTGAAAGACATGCAACACCCAAGCACCATTCTTAAAATCCTAGCTGTTCCCAATAGAGTATACAGCAGTTTTGAGGGCCTACTCAGCCTTAATTTCAATTCTAATTTCTCCAACATACTTCTCGAACTTGGTTGTTAGTACTCCGAGTGCCCCTACAACTACAGGGATAACAGTTACTCACCCAGTTTCCCTACATTCTTGCAATTTCGTCTTTTAGTAGTCTGTATTTCTCCATCTTTTCCAGCTTTTTGTCATCTACGCGCGTATCCCGAGGTATGGCAATATCTATCATCGTAGTTTTCTTTTTAGTTTTTCATCTACCACAACAATGTCTGGTCTCCGAGAATCGATTAGGGAGTTACATTGCTTTGCAAAATCTCACAGGATCTTATATTCATTGTTCTCAGTGACGCCCTCTGATTAATCTTCGTAACATGTCCGTGCTCTGCCCAGGCTGTACTTTTCACAGTCTCCACTGAGTGGTACTTTTTACACAGTTTTTATTATCATTAAAGAGAGAGCAACACAAGGTATCAAAATGAAGCTGGGTTATAAATGTACGAAGCCCAATATACCTAACATTGCATCTCGTCTGATATGGGTACACCAGGTACATGCATCACAATCATATGCACGATACAGTGACCTCTTATCAAAATAAACAGCGCATGACCTTCAGGTGGGGTACAGTTAGAATTGTCTTCAGGTCAAGTAGCCTTTTCAAAAGGTCACTGAATAAGTGTTGTTTAAGAATGATGAACGAAATACCCATGTTTCCAGAGGTGAATTATTCAAACCCCCGAAAATATGTCTCAAACACATGGCTATGAAGCTCCTCCACTACTGCTTGTGATCAGAGATGCATATAACATCAGCTACTAAGGGACATGCTCAATTCGTTAAGATCAAGTCAATTGGCAAGCAAATTTTTTACTGTTTTGAGCAAAATATTTGCTGTAGCCCATATTTGTCACAAACATATACATGAAAATACTTCCACTCAGTTAAGATCAATTTTGTCTTCATCACATCGAGAGCTGATATGAAAAAAAGAAATTATGTACTGGGATCGAGTTCATTGAATTCATCTTTATTTTCTTTCCTCTGGTGCAAATATCGGAAATCAGAGCGTCGTGTGAATTACTTTGCAGTGTTTGCTTTAGTTCTCTCTTTTCTGAGTTAAAATCCTGCTGAAGCCAACTTGCTCCTTTCCTTTATTCAGGGTTGAAAGCTAGAGTGCCAGTATAGGGAATTTTTGCGGGTCTTTCTGTTCCGAATTTTGGGTAGACAGAACCTTAATCAGTTACCTCTTTTGATACCAGCAATAACTTTTGGGTAACTTTAAAGGACTTTAAAGGTGACTTTTCAAGCATACAGACCATAGATCCCATTTGAGGGTAACAATCATCCCTTCTGTCCACATATCTCGGAACACATGAAGACAGTACAAAAGAAGTCGCGCGCACTGACATCTCTCTGACTTCTGACTAAAAGAAACATTATCCATCTCTTCTTGCTTTAAAAATATAGTAAGGTGTAATTTTGAAATATTTAGTTTGTTTCTAGCAAGTAGAGTGACCTTGTAGTTGCACGCTCGTTAGCTTAGGGTACGTAATTTAATGCCGCAAGAAATTGTATTCTGTGATTTTCCAAATTCTTTCATCATCCAAATAGTGTTCCTCCAGGTTCGCTGTAAATGATGAGCCAAAGAAAAGAAGTGAAAGACAAAAGAAAAAAAGCAACTTTTACATAAAATCAAGAAGTAAACGAAGAAATAAATATACATGTATGTATGTATGTATATAGGTATGTATGTGTGTATGTCTGTGTGCGTGAGTGCGATTATATATATATATATATATATATATATATATATATATATATCGAGAGAGAGAGAGAGAGAAAAAGAGAAAGAGAGGGATAGAAAATGAAGAAGATTTTAGATATGTGTGTCACGTGATCATCACAAGTATTGAGAATGTTGTTTCGAACTAATGAAATGAAAAGAAAAAGGAACAAACGCAGAGAGGAAGACAACAAAAATAACAATCACAACAAAAAGAAAAAAAGATGGCAAAAATTGAAGGAATGGTTCAAATGGCTTTATAAATAAAAGAATAGAACAGAGTATGAGGAATAAAACAAGGCAAAAGAAAAGAAAGTAAGGAAGGCTTGAAGGGACGGCAGAAGATGGCCGCAAAATATTTTGTACACGGACGACATAAATAGACAGGTATGTAGAAATATGTGTATGCGTATATGTATGTATATATGTATATATATATATATATATATGTATAT
>NC_068987.1:108859984-108863173 GCF_001194135.2 Octopus bimaculoides
AAGAAGAAGAAGAAGAAGAAGAAGAAGAAGAAGAAGAAGAAGAAGAAGAAGAAGAAGAAGAAGAAGAAGAAGAAGAAGAAGAAGAAGAAGAAGAAGAATGATAATAACAACCATAACAATAATCGATAATGCTGCTACTATTGCTGTTACTGCTACTGTTGCTGCAATAGATGATGATGTTGATGGTGGTGAGGAGGATGATGATGATGATGATTATGACGACGACGATGACGTCAACAACAATAGGATTAATAAAAACGTCGTATATTTGGCTCTTTGATTGAACGCCCATGAGTTAATTCATTTAGAATAATTTCATATATATAGAAGTAATCTTTAGGACAGCTATATTCAATAACGTTAATGAGATAATTCGTTAAATTATTAATTAATTGCTTGCACAAGGGTGTTAACCGGACACGTTCATTTACCAAAAGATAGAGCGACATCTATGTCCTATCAATATCTTGCTAAATACATAATAGCACACACACACACACACACTCACAAACACACACACACACACTCACAAACACACACACACGCATACACACATGTACACACGCCTTACACGTAAGAATCAAAAGTTTTATTGAACCAATAAGGGAGCTTCTATATATCATTTGTTCCCAGCCTTTTCAATTCAAACTTACTTAGACTTAAGTGCCCCCACGTCTAACTGAACCGATGCGCAGCCGCCCTCATTGCATCGTACCATCGTAAGTTTACCATCTGAAGGACCATCTTACGGCGTATTCTGTGCCATTGCTCCTAAGGTTTACGTTTGCTCAAACGCTGCACAGATTTTACATTTTAAATCTTTTACGTAGCTTGACGCTTGACGAAGGACAGCATTCTAAACTGAAGCTCAACTTCTTGCATTTAGGAGAGAGATTCTAAATGGAGCTATTACTGTTGACTGGTAGCCGAGGTTCACAGAATATAGTGTGGGTCGCCTTCAGTTAGGGAAACCTGGGGGTTGGTCGTCATGAGTCTCCTCCGCCGTGGCCGTTGGCCGTAGCTGCAGCTCCTCAACCCGCCTTAGTGGTGCTGTTAAAAGCACCCTTTTATGTGGTTTAGCTTGCCAGTTGAGATGATGCTTCAGTGCGTAACACTTGGAGCCATCACATAAGAGATTTAGGGCATATGAGCTAGTGATTCCTGTCCACCCTACCTTTTAAGCGACTGTGAGCTAGATACCAAAGCATTCAGCTTCTCCGAACAAAGAACCATTTTTATTTACATGAATTCTCCTATGAATCTCTCCCTCCATCTATCCTTGTAATATCTGTCTGTCATTACTCAAAAGGCTGATTTTAGTCACTCAGAATCTATATTATCAATTTTAGCAACTGTCGACGAATTTCTTCCATTTCATCTCTTACCTAAAAGCTATATATAACCTAATGCAGAACTAAATAAACAATTTTGTATTACATATGTCACTTGTTTACTAAGATGGCTGATGCTTCTTTGATAATACCATATTCTGGATTTCAGGTCCACTGAAAGAGAGATTTAAGCGCTGATCATGTTTTAAAAAGCGTGAAACGAATATTTACCATTTCTGCAGATTTGAAAATAACTTATTTTATTGTATCTCAAGAGAGTCATTATGTCAATAATAAACAAATGCACTGGTTCTATTTAATTTTTCATTTTTTATTTGTTAATTGATTAACTATTTACCCAGTTAATAAATCGAATGTCTGATTAATCGTTCGAACAATCAATCATTCAGATTTGTCAAAGTCCTTTCGTCGCCATTCGCCACATCATCAATGAAACCCATTTCTTACTCAGGTCTGCTTCAGGAAACGCAAAGAAAAAACTTAGACAGACCTAATTGATTGACTGATTGACCGAACGATTAATCAAACGACCGATTAGTAAATTAGTTTAAGAGTTAACCAAATCACAAATAAATGAAACAAAAATGCAATGAAGTAAAATAGAGCCAGTGCGTGTTTAAACTGGCATAATACTATCCATCTCCTCCCGATACACGAAGTATATTTCAGGTTTACATCAAGAAAATAACTTTGGAAATTCGGAAGTTTATCTTATCTGTTTTGTTATGTGTAAGTTACATTTGACACACACTGCAGTTCCTTGAAATTTTGAATGAGATTAACTAGTTCCCAGTTGTACATTTGTTGGTCCCCAAGGGATCTGCGGATTCGTGGATGCTTACTGGTACTCAGCGTACTAGAAATAGCAGCTAAATTTCCTTTAACACTTACGCATCTAGGCAATGTAGTTTTATCTAAAATGGACATGAAAAAACACAGTGGAACCTGATTGGAATGCCTTTGATCATGTAGTTAACCCGGAACAAAATAACATCAATATATATATATATATGTGTGTGTGTGTGTGTGTGTGTGTGTCTGTATAGTATAGGACAATCAGTAAGTTGTCATAATAGGACTCAGAGTTTCAATTGCCGGAGCTAAGAGCTACGATGCATTTCCGTCGGTTTACTGATTGTCCTATACTATACGTATATAAATTCCCCTATTTACCTAATACCGAGGTCTCAATATTTTGTTGTCATTTTATTATCATAATATATATATATATATATATATATATATACATATATACGTGTGTGTGTGTGTGTGTGTGTGTGAGTATTTGGTGAATTTACGTTCAAGCATATCAGCGGTTCGACGAAAGAGACCGATAGAACAAGTACCAGGTTTAAAGAAAAATATATAATGCGATCGATTCGCTCCAGTCTAATAATTGAAACAAGTAAAATGTAAAAGGTAAAATATAAAACATATATATATGCATGTACATATGTGCTTCTGTGTATGAATGCATATGTATGTATAAATTCAGTTTTTATAGACATGGGGCTAAGGAATATTTAAAAATAATAATTTTCTTTAAAATATTTTAACGATAAAATATTATTTAAGTTTAAAAGTCTTGAATTACGCCACACATACAATATTTACATTATTCACATTATTTACATTTGACAGATATTTGTCCTCATCTTGTTTGTTCTTAACACAACATTTCAGCTGATATACACTCTTAACCACCGTAGTGGTTAAGAGCGCAGGCTACTAACCCCAAGATTCCGAGTTCGATTCCAAGCAGTGACCTGAATAATAATAATAATAATAATAATAATAATAATAATAATAATAATAATAATAATAATAATAATAATAA
>NC_068987.1:108863361-108865837 GCF_001194135.2 Octopus bimaculoides
ATTGTCATAGGTGCCCTGGGAATGACAGCGAAACGGGCTGATTACTACCTAGATCAGATTCCAGGAAACCCCAAAATGGCTGAAGTTCAAAAGATAGTGTTCATGGGAACTGCCCATATCCTACGTAAAATACTGTCTATGTGATCTCAAATTTTAAAGCAAACACATAATTTTCTTATGGTTTCTTAAACATTCACTTGAACAAAACTGTACAAATCCAAATATATGGTACCCTAGGCATAACACCTACATGAACTTCTAACTTGTTGTCTCTTGAGGTCTCTGGGTGAGACTTGGATCCAACTTGTACAAATGCAAAACAAAAGTCAAACATAAAATAATAATAATAATAACATCGTCCAAAATTTCTCACGATGAAGGCTGGAGGGTATGTCAGCCGATACGTTGTGTTAACAACAAACAAGATGAGGCCAGATATCCGTCAAATGTAAATAACGTACATAATTTCTCATCTCTGAAATATAGAACTGTACGCCATCCATGTCTCAACTTAGGAAATATAAATATACACGCAGACACAAACACACACCCACACTCACAAGTCGATATACCTGCGCATGAATGTTTGCAGGCAAATATGAATACGAATAAATATTTCTTAATCTAAATTCAAACGTGGAAATAAATTCCAACTTAAATGCAAATTCCAATGTATATCTTCATTTTGCTATCACACCCCGCATCAAATATCGCCCATTGTTTAGCTGATTCATAAAGGTTGTTGCATTTTTTTAATGAATAAACAAGATGCTCTTTTGAAAAACTATTTCAAAACGCATATTTATACATACATATTTCCTTGTTCACAAATTGAAATTTTACAAACAATTTTCATTCAGAATCGTATTTTACTACGTATTTCGCCCAAAAAAATTTCCAGAAAAGTGCAAAATGAAGAGAGGAGTGAAGGGGAGGGGGTAATTGCTTCCTTAACCAATTTATGAAATTATGAAGCTTGCTTCCCAACTACATGGTTCCGGGTTCAGTACCATTGCGTGGCACTTGTCCTCTACTATAGCCTTGGGCCGACCAAACCCTTCTGGGTGGATTTGGTATACTTTTAAGATGTCTGTTTGTGTATACATATATATATATATATATATATATATATATATATATATATATATATATACACGAACAGACATCTTAAAAGTATATAGACACGATCAGTTTTGAAAGATATATATGTATATATGTGTGTGTATATACAAACACGTGTGAATATGTTTGTGTGTTTTTGCCAGAGTGTAATTGTATGTGCGTGCGTCTCTACGTCAAAAGGTATAATTACGTATGTATAAATAGTATTCATACAATCCCTGGTAAAGGGGAAGTTGTGTTAAACAGTGGAACAAACTCTTCGTCATGCAAAGGTGCGTCTATTTTCCCAAATGCACAACGTTGAGAAAATATTAAACAGATGCGGTGAAGGAAAATGCTGGTACTTACAATGTACATTCCTTGATAGACTATGAGCCTTTGCGTATATAAATATTTACATATGTCCATAAAGACACATACAGGTTCCCTCTCTCTTCCTCCCTCTCTTTTATTCTCTCCCCTCTCCCTCTTTTTCATATATATCCACACAAATGTATATCTAAGTGTGTCTGCTTGCATATATGTTTGTGTGTGTGTGTGTGTGGAAATGTGTGTTTATGGGTGGTGTATATATTTGTGGGCGTACGTGAGCGTATGTAGTAGACGGAAATAGAATTTTAATTGATAAAACCGAACGCTCCGATCAGACTGAAGGGTTGAAGGTGGATAAAGTTGTAACCCCAATATATATACATATACATATGTGTGTGTGTGTATGTATCTATATGTATATATATATATATATATATATATACATATTTATTTTCGTATGTTGTATTATGTGTGTTTGCATATATATATATTCACACATAGCTATGTATACATACACATATGGGGTTAAGGTATTTTCTTTGTAACGATTCTATATGCTTATACACCCACATGGTGTACCGTTGCCACAGGTAGGTTAAGCCAGTCTAATGTTATTATTAAATACCATTCCCCTCTAATAAAGTCATCAAGGAAATGATTTGATTGACATCAAAGAACATCGGGGAAATATATATGCCCAGGTGTACGTCGATATATATATACATATATACACATACGTAGTCGTGCACATATAAATACGTGTATATTTTTATATATGTGCATGCGTGTGTATAAATAGGTTGTATGAATGAGTGCATCGTTCAGCCTTTATATCATTACGTCTCTCAAAACCGGTCTTGTTGTTTCTGTAGCGTCACTTTATGATACGATACGTTACTTAGCGGCTCGACAAATTCAGTAGGACGGAATAAAACCCCTTGCAATACTGTAGTCGAATGATTCAAGCTAGTAGTAGAATTTAACCCCATACATACACACACACACACACACACACACACACACACACACACACACACACACA
>NC_068987.1:108866108-108870900 GCF_001194135.2 Octopus bimaculoides
TATATATATATACATATATATATATACATATAGATAGATACATACATACATACATACATACATACATACATACATACATACATACATGCATACATACATACATAGACACACAGACATATATGTATATACATACGTACGTATTTGTTATATTTATGTCAGTATTATTTTCTACTCCGTTGAATACCTGAATAGAACATTGTCCCTTCCTCCAGGCGCAGCTGGTAAAACAAAATTGCCATAGACGATTTCATTTACCAATTGTTTTGCTGCAAGATGGTTCACATTCATTAATTCACAACTCTTATTTTTATTTATTTATTTGTCCATTTACCTACATATTTATTTACTTAGAGAAGGGGAGAGAGGCAGGAAGTGACTTAAAGAGACAGAGAGCAATAATAGAGAGAGTGACTGTGAGAAAGGGAAGACGTTCTTTATGAGTCTTCTCTCTGTAACTCCTATAGACATTTTCTATTGATCACGAATCATCTAACGACATTTTCTGTGAAATTAATACTTGTGGCTGTGTGGTAAGTAGCTTGTTTATGAACGACATGGTTCCGGGTTCAGTCCCACAGCGTGGCATCTTGGGCTAGTGTCTTCTACTATAGCCTCGGGCCGACCAAAGCCTTGTGAGTGGATTTGGTAGACGGAAACTGAAAGAAGCCCGTCGTATATGTGTGTGTGTGTGTGTGTGTGCGCGCGCGTGTGTGTGTGTGTGTGTGTATCTGTGTTTGTCACCCCCCCCCACAACATCGCTTCACAAACGATGCTGGTGTGTTTATGTCCCCGAAACCTAGCGGTTCGGCAAAACAGACCGATCGAATAAGTATTGGGCTTACAAAGAATAAGTCCTGGGGTCGATTTGCTCGACTAAAGGCGGTGCTCCAGCATTGCCGCAGTCAAATGACTGAAACAAGTAAAAGAATAAAAGAGTAAAAAAGAGTTTATTGGAATTAGCTCTCCTTCACTTTGAGAGTCACTAAAATTAGATCACTTGCGTAAGCGTCATCCTCCATCTGGAGCATAACTCATCGACAATTTTCTCCTGTATTCTTGACTATGGGCTGTCTCTACTGTATCTCTGCAGTTCGATCCCTACTTTTCAACTCTACCTTAGTATCCCGCCTCCAGCTATTTTATGACATCCTCTCTTTTGCCTCCGTGAACTTTTGGTATGAAATGCTGGATATTTGGTTCCTTTCGGATTTTGCTGCACTGCATCATATGTTTCCCCTTCCTATCTCAGGTCTTATGGATTTAAGATCACCATCAATGATTCAGTATCTTAGCTATTCTTCTAGGTGGCGATGTTTCTCCTATGCAAGCCCATATTTATTTCTTTGAAGAATGTTTCCATAGCCTGGTGCCTATTCCTTCCTTCATCCATACGGCATAAGCACCCCTATCAGAAGCTTGCGCACCGCTGCCATAGCATTTGAGACCCACAGGCCACAACACCATGAGGACAGGAGCTTGTCGCGAAAAGTCTGAGATGCCTACTCGTGTTCACTCTCTTTTTCCAATTGTGAGCAAAATTCCAATTCACGGAGAATTTCAAGCGTATGCCATTCACTACTTCACCACCAACTTAAATTTTCTTCTTTCACACGTTTATTCAAACTTCATACATTTTAAACTTTTTTATCATCCATATAAATTTCGTTTATTTTATTTGATTTTATTTCATTTTATTGTGTCGTTTCCTCTGTCGTCTGTTCTTTTCATATTCCGCCATTATATTCTTTGTCTTCATATTCTTACTGCTGTGTATTTCATAGTAATGGTATTCAGATGAATTCTTTGAATATTTTGAATGTTTTGAAATCACTTTCATAATAAAACATAGCATTACTGTTCAATGTTCATCTCTTAGATGAGGATCTGATTTGTGAAGCTTGTAGTTGTAATTTGAGACCTTTCTGTTTCATTGAAAACAAAAAAAAAAACGAGATGCGTTAAACATTATAAACTGTATTGAGTATGTCATCTGCTTTGTAAACACGAGCGTTTTACTTCATTATACATAAAAATATAAACACATACACACACATACATATATTTATATATATGAACTCAGGTGTGTGTATATATACTCATATATTCTCACACACACGTGTATATATATATATATATATATATATATATATATATATATATATATATATATATTTACATATATATGCAAATATGTATGTATGTATGTACGTACGCACGTACGTACGCATGTATACAGTAGCAAAATATAATTCTCAATATATTTGAGAATTATTAATATTTTATACACAATATGTTGAAAATAAGATACGATATAAAATCATATATATATGATAGTAATGGTTCCATGAGGAACTGTACTGAGACCATTACTATCTTTACTGGCTCTGTCAGACATGCCCTTAACCGCGCAGTTAGCTGCTCCCACCAGCTACGCAAGTAGTCAAGGACCTTTACGACATACTTAAAATACAAAACGACCAGCATGCAATATACAATTGGGCTGACGAAAATGACACATAGTTGAATGCTGAAAAGTTTCACTCACTCCAATATCGGCTCTCAAACAGATTACAATCGGAATACACAGGGCCAGTGGGTAATGCAATCCCAGAGTTAGAATCAGTGCGTGACATGGGAATCCACATGAGAAATGAGGAAACGTTCCATGCGAATATTACCAAGATAGCAACGTTGTGTGGGCGAGATGCTGGATAGATTCTTAGATAATTTAGGACCAGAAGTATGGATATCTAGTTACTCCACTGAAGAACTTTTGTTCTCAGGCGTCTGTATTACTGCTCCTAACTGTGGTCAGCGCAGAGCGTCGTACTGGTGGCAAGACTTGAGAAGAAGATTGACTCAGTGAAAGAGATGAGCTACTGGAAGACGCTAAAAGAACTGAAGTTCTACGCCCTAAAGGGAAGGCGTGACAGATATGCAGTGATATACATGTGGAAGATCCTGGAAAGTCTAGCTCCCAGCTTTGGAATTAAAAGTTATACCAGTCACCTAATAGGGACACAGCACTGCAATAGCTTGGGTTTCAGGCAATACAACTGTTGAACATCATGTGGAACAACCTCAGAGTTTTGCGAGGTGTAGATGTGGAGTTTTTACAAAAAACATCTGGACAAATCTCTATGAGAAATCACAGATGTACTTACATCGCGACAGATGACACTAACCACAAGCAGTACAGAAAAGAGACCTAAACACAGTGAAAGCAGTGCTCCAGTATAGCTCTAGCCCTTATATGGAACCAGTAAAAGATAAAATATATACGTACATGCAATCATACATACATGTGTGTGTGTGTGTGTGTGTGTGTGTGTGTGTGTGTGTGTTATTTCTTTACTACCCACAAGGGGCTACACACAATGACAGACAAACGGATTAAGTTGATTATATCGACCCCAGTGCGTAACTGGTACTTATTTAATCGACTCCGAAAGGATGAAAAGCAAAATCGACCTGGGCGGAATTTGAACTCAGAACGTAGCGGCAGACGAAATACTGCTAAGCATTTCGCCCTGCGTGCTAACGTTTCTGCCAGCTGCCGCGCGCGCGCGCGTCTGTGTGTGTGTTTGTGTGTGTGTGTGTCAGTGTCTGTCTGTGCATGTGCGAGTGTGCTTGTGTATGTGTGCTTGTGAGTGTGTTTAAACAACTTCAGTGTCTCTACATGCCTGTTTAACCCACTTAAACAGCAGTCAATCATCCAGCAAAACAAAACCACGCAGACTAAAGTAAGGGTATTCGTTAAATAATATAGGGGACACTAAGAAAGGGAGGATATGCTTGAAAGAAATGCTTTTCATCAAAGGCCAGCGCGATAAAGATTGACCCAGCACGAAATCACAACGGCAACGAACACCAAGAAATACTCTGTCTGATTGTGTGTGCGTGGGTGTATGTATGTATGTGTGACCGTATGATAGTGGAAGCGAAAACTGAGAAAGTTATACGACAAGGAAAATTCCTATCTTGCGTGAATGAATTTATATGTCACTTGGTTAGAAGCCCGATATAGCTAGTTCTTAGATACTATTAACATAAGGGCCGGTTTCCCTGGCGTATAAATTGCCCACCTGAACGGGACGCGAAATCTATTTTCTCAGCGGAGTTCAAGACCTCAGTAATGAACTCATTTGCATACAGCCAATCAGATCTCACCTTGAAAATCCACATACTTTTTACTACTACGGTACAGCTAGTCAGGCATTGAATGGTGTATGCCACTCTATGAGTACATCATAGCAGGTCTCACATAAGCGCCACATTCCCCCCACCACCATCATCATAGATCAATTGAGCACCATCTCTATATGGAACTAACATTAGGTAACTGTACTCAGACTGAGATTAGTGATACTGCATGTACCCGTTGATATATGCAAGGAGGACGCAATACGAAACGACGCCATATTGATTGCGATGTTTCCAGATCAACACCAACATTTTAAATTACGAATGTACTAAATCAGTCAAAAAATTAGGGAACAACACTCATTTACATTTTCTAGTAAATTACCCAAATTGGCAACACTTAAGACATCATCTCTGAGCAGCTCTCCATTCCCCTTTTTTTTCAGTCATTGGACTGCGGCCATACTGGAGTTCCGCCTTTTCGTCGAGCAAATCGATCCCAGGACTTATTTTATCCGTAAGTTACGAGGACGTAAACATACCAGTATCGGTTGTCAAGCGATGTTGGGGTGTAAAACACAGACACGAACATACACACACACACGCACACATACACACACACACACACACACACACACACACATATATA
>NC_068987.1:108871093-108872280 GCF_001194135.2 Octopus bimaculoides
TATATATATTTATAACGGGCTTCCTTCAGTTTCCGTCTACCAAATCCACTGTCAAAACTTTGGTTGGCTCGAGGCTATAGTAGAAGACACTTGCCCAAGGTGCCACGCAGTGGGACTGAACCCGGAACCATCTAGTTGGTAAGCAAGCTACTTACCACACAGTCGCTCCTCCGCCTAAAATTTCACATTTGTCACCCCTATTAACCCGTTTAGAACAGTTAGATTTTACTATAACGCACATTTTCTACTGAACTCAACCAGAGTAGTTACGTGATTAGGTGGACACTAGTTTGGTAATTGAGTTCTGATTGGCTATATGCAAACTGGGGTCCGTAACTCTCGTAGGAAACAAAACTTTGCGAACGTGACGCCAGTCCGTCACAAGATTAATCATTTTTGCCAGCTGAGTGGACTGGAGCAGTATGAAATGAAGTGTTTTCCACAACGCGTCACCCGTTCCAGGAATCGAAACAACAATCGTACGAACATGAGCGCAATTGCCTAACCACTGAGCCACGCGCCTCCGCGTGCATACACTTGGCCCAGGAGCTACTCCGATTCTGGGATGATATCTTCGCTTGCTTTTCCAATTAGACGATAATACATCCACACGCAAACACACGCATACATGCATGCATACATACATACATACATACATACATACATACATACATACATACATACATACATACATATAGGTGCAGCCGTGGTTGTATGGTGAGAAGTTTGCTTCCCAACCACATGGTGCCGGGTTCGTTCCCACAGCGTCTCGGGCAAATGCCTTCTACGTTAGCCGCGGCCCGACCAAAGCCTTGTGAGTGGATTTGGTAGACGGAGACCGGAAGAAGCCCGCCGTATATGTATGTGTGTGTGTGAGAGAGAGAGAGGGAGAGGGAGAGAGACAGACAGCTTGATAACCGGCGTTGGGTGTGTTTATGTCTCCGTATGTAACTTAGCCGTTCAACAAAAGAGAGAGAATAAGTACTAGGCCTAAAAGAAAACATCCTAGGCTCGATTTTGTTCGACTTAGTCCGTTCATCGCGTGCCCCTGCATGGCCACAGTCTAATGATAGATGAATATATATACACACAAATGTATATATACATACACACACACACACACGCACACACACACATACACACACACACACACACACACACACATATATATATATATATATATATAT
>NC_068987.1:108872290-108872956 GCF_001194135.2 Octopus bimaculoides
CACACATATATATATATATATATATATATATATATATATATATATATATATACACACATATATACAGACATCTCAAAGGTATATAGACACTTCTCCCTTCTTGTTACTATCGACATACATACACACACACACGAATGTTTACACGCCCATGCATATACATGTTTATACACCGATGTGTGTGTATGCGTTGGCAAAGGTATGTTTGTATGTATGCATGTAATACGTATGTACATTCTCGTTTTGTTGTGAGTTTTTTATGTGCTTAGTTTCAAAAGACGTGGTACTTTCAGGTTTGTTCAATATAAGTGACCCCCTTATTTTATTTTATTTTATTTTTTTAACAAGAATAATATTCAATAGATATCGTCTGTGCACTCTGGTAACCAATATAAACATTGGTAAGAGCGTAAAGTTAGGTGGAGAATAATTTTCAATAATAGAGTAAGGGAACAAGATGGAGGGTATATGTAAAGGAGGATTAATACTTAGGGCTAGTGGATGTAATACACATTTGTATTAAGGGCATGCGTCAATCTATTTGTTCATCTCTCTCTGTGTCTATCTATCATTCTTTCCATTTACATTCATATGCTTATTTATCTCTCCCTCCCTCTCTCTCTCTCTCTCTCTCTCTATATATATATATATATATATATATATATATAT
>NC_068987.1:108873118-108875425 GCF_001194135.2 Octopus bimaculoides
GTGTGTGTGTGTGTGTGTGTGTGTGTGTGTGTGTGTGTGTGTGTGTGTGTGTGTGTGTGTGTGAATTTTCGGAAATGAACTTCTGTAGCAAATAATATGATCTGAGACCGTGTGTTCAAACTAAAGCAATTACAGCGTGGTATACACATATTAGCCATTCAAAAGTACACAACGACTGTTAACGTACTTAAACATTTTTTCGTCACACTAACTGCTGCTTGATCACTAACACGGATCAACTGCCTACAGTGTTGTATACCGGGGATGGACAAAATAATGGACGCACCATAAAATTTCAAACAAATTTATTTCAATATGAAGTAGGACCGCCTTTGGCAGTAATTACAGCTTGAATTCTACGAGGTATGGACTCGTACAAAGTTTGAATTGTTTCCAAAGGAATTTTTGTCCATTCTTCAGCTAAAACAGACTCCAGTTCTTGTAGTGATGATGGTGGAGGATATCGACTCCTTACTTGTTTTTCTAAAATGCACCATAAATGTTCAATAATATTGAGATCTGAGGACTGTGGTGGCCAGATAAGGTGTTCAACTTCACTAGAATGTTCCTCGTACCATTGAGTAACAACTTTAGCTGTGCGAATTGGTTCATTATCATCCTGGAAGATTGCGTTTCCTTTCGGAAACAGTTCCGCAAACATAGGATGAATTTAATCAGACAAAATGCTTAAATAGTCTTGACTATTAATTCTGCCATGAATTTCCTAGATATAGCCCCCCCCCCAACTCCCATATTATCACAGGTCCACCCCCATGTATAACAGTTGGAAAAAGGCAGTTTGGGTTAAATGCTTCTTTTGGTTGTCTCCACGCGTATATTCGGCCGGTGGTAGGAAATGAAGCAAAGGATGATTCGTGCGAGAAAATAACATTCTTCCACTTCTCTAGGGACCAATTATGTAGATTCTTAGTCCACTCTAAACGCTTTAAAACGTTTGTTTTTGAAAGTAGTGGTTTTTCTGATTGCAGCACTCCTGTGAAATCTGGATTTGTGTAGCTCCCGGCGAACATTTTTTGTGGAAACTGGGTTCCCGGGGTGGTCATTAAGACCTGCAGCAAATTTGGGAGCTGTACTTTTGTGATCGTTTCTAACAATTCACGTAAGAGTCGAACGGTCCTTATCTGAAAGCTTTGGGTTCCTTCTGGAGTCTTGTTTCGACGAGGAAGTTTTTCCCTCTTTCTCAAAGGCTGTCATTACTTTCGAGACAGTACTTCTTGATACACCAAACATTTCGGCTGTTTCCGTTTCGCTAGCACTTGCCATGCGAACACCAGCAATTTGACCTGTTTGAAATTCCAACAGATCTGTCATTTTAATGAATTTAATTACCTTTTTCTGATGATATCTGAAAAGAAACAGCAATTTTAG
The DNA here is from genome assembly GCF_001194135.2 of Octopus bimaculoides. Lineage (NCBI taxonomy): Eukaryota > Metazoa > Mollusca > Cephalopoda > Octopoda > Octopodidae > Octopus > Octopus bimaculoides. The sequence goes on from NC_068987.1 coordinate 108,874,508, forward strand.
CAAAACGTGTTAAGCAACACTAATAATAAATAAAAAAAAACTTAGAAATAAACAAGCTTTTGACAGTTTTATAAATTTTTGAAAATGATGATGCTGTGATACTAGGTGTTTCCATTATTTTGTCTAACCCCTGTGTGTGTGTGTATGTGTGTGTGTGTGTGTGCGTGCGTGTGTGTGTGTGTGTGTGTGTGTGTGTCCACGCGTGTGGGTGTGTATTGATGTTTGGGCTTAAAAAGAGTAGTAGCAGAGCCACGTATGGAACAACCTCGTTGGCGTAGTAATAACCGTTACGTTTTCGTATCGAGATTTTAGAACTAGCTACTTTGCTTACTGTAAGATCACCGGGTGTGTCTCGCTTGTTTGTTTATACATCTTTTTATACAAACTAGGACGAATGACTGCTATTCTACAGATAGGTATAACCATTACTGATGAAGAGTTATACACAGAAACCAGCTGGTCTTTTGGTTCCTGCCACCGATGGATGGGAGTTGTTCAGTCTCTTGTTTGCAATATAACAGACACAGATAGTGTGTCGTTAACCAGCTGGAGGAGATGTCCTCCTAGGCTCAAAAAGAGTAGTAACAGTGTTCTGTATGAAACAACCTCGTTAAGGTTGTAACTTGCATCTCGTATAGAGATTTTATAACTAGCTACTTTACTGTATATATATATATATATACACACATCGGAATATTGGCGCTAAGCAGTGTTTACGTACAATCACAATTTAGGTTAGTTACCATGGAGAAAAATCTCTTTAGGTACAAAGGTGTGAAAACACCTCGTTCGATCAGTGTCGCCCTCTCTCGGGAATCTCAGACATCGATGTTTCGAGTTTATTGACCTAGTTGAAATATGTGACAAGCATATTTCAACTAACTTAAACTGTGATATATATATATGTACATATATATA
>NC_068987.1:108877154-108878011 GCF_001194135.2 Octopus bimaculoides
ATAGATAGATAGATAGATAGATAGATAGATAGATAGATAGATAGATAGATAGATAGATAGATAGATAGATAGATAGATATGAGAGACAGACAGACAGACAGACAGACAGAGATGGTGAACGAAACTTCGGAGTCACTCTCAATACTATTCTTCCTAAAGAGTAATAAATTTGTTCTCAACCAAATATATTTAGTAATCCTTCAATTTAATATAAAACATAAAACATAAAAACTAATAATAATACGTGCTTGCTTCTGTGTGCACGTGCGTGTATACATATATACATACATACATTATACATCCATTGTTCATGTGTATCAGGAGTGGGCACACGTGTTTATTTCACTTCCTCCTATATTAATGTACTTTTTCCTATAAAACTTGTTATACACCTCGTTCTTCTCTCGCTATATAATAAAATACGTCCCTTTACGCTCTGACTTTAAATTATGTCATGGGTGAGTTTGCATTGAACTTTTCTGCCGGTCGATAAAATGAATACTTTCGGGATTTTGATTTAATCTGCATAAACCGCTCCCTTAAATGTGATTGCCTTGTGAGATGCCGAATCAGTAGAGCTGCATTCAAAATACTCGGTGCTATTTTACCTTCATTTTTTTTTTTCAAATCTATTTTCCAAGCCTGCGCGGTTTGCGTTTTGTCTCTACGTTTAATCTTTCCGAGAAGATAAAACATGGAGGAATATATATGTGTACGTGCGTATGTGTGAGTATGTGTGTATATGCATGTATATGTGTATATGCTTGCATACATACATACCTACATACATACATATATACATACATACACACAGAAAGATACACATATATAAATATATATATATATATATATATATA
>NC_068987.1:108878452-108878956 GCF_001194135.2 Octopus bimaculoides
CAAGAACATATACATAGACGCACACAATCACACACATACATAAATATAGGCTCTGGCACGGTTGTGTAGTAAGAAGCTTGCTTTGCTTTTCAATCAGACAGCTTCAGCTGCAGTCCTACTGCGAGGCATATTGGGCAAGTGTCTTTTCGTAGAGCCGCGGATCGCCCAAATCCTTGTGAATTGGTTTAGCAAACACAAATTGAAAGAGGCCCGCTGTATGTGTGTGTGTGTGTGTGTATGTGTGTGTGTGTGTGTGTGTGTGTGTGTGCATGTGTGTGCGCGCGCGCATTTCCCATCACTGCTTCACAACCGGTTTGGTGTGCTTAAATCCTCTTAAGGTAGCGTAAGGTAGAGATGTACTTGCATAGCAAGTGACCTGATCTGAGATCGTGTGCTAAAACAAAAACAATTGCAGCGTGGAAGGTGTTTATAAGCCATTTCAAAACACACAAAAGCCGTTAGATTCACTACACCTAAATTTATTTTGCCGAACTTTTTTTTTTT
>NC_068987.1:108879677-108883612 GCF_001194135.2 Octopus bimaculoides
ATATATATATATATATATATATATACACAGATATATATGTATATGTTCATACACACGTGGGAGCATATATATATATAATGTGTGTGTGTGTAGGGATATAAGTATATAGGTAAATGTACAGACACGTGGCTTAATGGTTAGCACGGTGCACTCATGATTGTATGGTTTTGGACTTGAATCCTGGACCAGGCAATGTGTTGTGGTTTGAGCAAGATATTTCATTTCTCATTGCTCCAGTTGACTTAGCTGGTGAAAATGAGTATCCCTGCGGAGGACTGGCGTGCCATCAAGGGCGAGTACCGTGCAATATACGGCACATAATCCGGGAAACCAGCCTATGGCTCGTTAAGGACATTTGATCCTTTCATTTTATGCATTTGCGCGCGTAAGGGTATATGTGTGTGTGTGTGTGTGTGTGTGTAAGGGCGTATGCGTCTGTGTGTGCGCGTGAATACGTATTTGTGTATGTGTTTGAGTGTGTATGTACGTACGTACGCACGTACATATGTATTTATATATTTGTGTATGTATGCGTATACGTGTATGTTATCGAGCTATCGAGATATACTCTTCCGTTTTCCATACACAATGTTCTCGCTCCCTCCCCCTCACACACACTCTCTCTCTCTCTCTTTCTTTCTCTCTCTCTCTTTCTTTCTCTCTCTCTCTCTCTCTCTCTCTCTCTTCCTTTCTCCCTCTCTCTCTCTCTCTCTCCCTCTCTCTCTCTCTCTCACTCCTACTCTTAGCAGCTAGCTCTCTTGTGTATCCTCTTTTAGCATGCCCCACGGAATTCACATCTTTACGTCTCAGTTCATTTCTTAGTGTGCTGATATGTATCAGGGCGTGTGTGTGTGTTTATGTGTGTGTGCATGTGTATGTGTGTGTATGTATGTATGTTTGTATATATGTATGTATGTGTGCGTGCGGGATTATGTATAGGTTTGTGATCTATATAAAAAGATGTGTTCCTACATTTTGTGAGAACGTTTCTGAATATATATATATTTACATACATATGAAGAGAAAGAGGGAGATGCACAGATATACATACACACACTAACACACATACACACACACACACACACACATATCGGAAAGTATATAACATAAGCTACCTACCTGTATGTACATTCAAGAGGGGGGGAAAAACCAATTGAGAGATTTTTATCGCATTTTATTATCCTTTATATTGCATTTAATGTCCTTATTGTTGTGGTCTGAAAGGAGCTTGGGAAACGATTGAAACGGGTTTGTGATAAAAACGCTCCATGGTGAGGGAGATAGCAGCAGGGTAGAGAGAGCGCCGTGGAGGTAATAATAGGGACACAGCTGCGAGTCTTTTGATCTTTACGGCCCCTTTTCCGATAAACTCAGGGTAGAGTAGAGTAGAAGGAACATTGGAAATAAAGAAAATGATCATCATCATCATCATCATCATTATTATTGTTATTATTATTATTATTATTATTTTTACTTACTATCATTCTTATTAATATTATTATTATTATTATTATTATTATTATTATTATTAATATTAATATTATTACTATTACTATTACTATTTTTACTATCATTATCCTTCTTCTTCTTCTTCTTCTTCTTCTTCTTCTTATTATTATTATTATTATTATTATTATTATAATTATTAATATTATTATTATTATTATTATTATTATTATTATTATTATTATTAGTAGTAGTAGTAGTAGTAGTAGTAGTAGTAGTAGTAGTGCTGTTCTTGTTATCGTTGTTTTAGTTGCTGGGTCATCGACCATGATGATGACAACGACGACGACGACTACGACGACGGCGCCGATGATTATGATGATGATGATGATGATGATGATGATGATGATGATGATGATGATAGTGATAGCAATGGTGCGGCTATGGATGACATACACATACTTATTTACATATGGGTGGTATTTATGCGAGCGTGCGAACATTTGTATTTACAAAGAAAAACGTAAGTACTCAATACAGAACTGGAGTATAAGTTACCTATTACGTTTTTTGAGACAGCTATGTTCCTACTCTGACTTTCGTAAATACGAAATTGCATTGCACGTCGATGGAAGAGCGTCGTACTTGACCAAATCTACAAACAAAAGCCATATCCAGTCGTGAACAAGCTACATATCACCCATGTAATTTATGACACCTACTGTGAGTGTTAAAGTCGTAAACTTCACGACTTCAACTTCTTCCACCTTTTAGCAATCATAGTACTCTGTTAAATCTAATGTATATTTATTTACATTTTTTTTAAATGACCATGCATTATCTTGTAGCTTCAGGATTTTGATGATCTGATTGTTGATTTTTAGAACCACATGGTGTGATAGGTGTGAGAGGCAGGATCTGGCCGGTTTGAACATAAAACTGTTAGAATATTTTGGCAGGATATGGCCGGTTTAAATGCTAAAGAATTAAAGACTGTACAAATGTGATCCTTTCCTACCAGCACATTATTCGCTTCCAACAAGGTGTTATGCATTGCGCTACAAACATCATAGCCAAATCAGACACAAAAGAATTAGTAGATAAATGCTCACAGAACTCTGCAGGAAATCGGTCAATTATTGATGGAAACCAGAGACATAGTAGCGTACAATGCTAAAGTAATGCACAGAAAACACACGAGTCACAATCACCAAGTTCTTCTCTTTTGCGATGTTAATCTAACGGTTACAAATTGAAATCGCAGTGGTAATTTCAACACAAATTACATTGGGTCAGCTTCATATATAGAGACATTTACGCAAATCACTATCATTTCACCCGGAAGACGAATCTTTTGAAATATTTGAAACGTCGATTACGAATATATGAAAAATTTAGTGCAAAAATGCGTAACGGAAACTTAGAAAAAACGGGAACTCACTCATGCTTTCAATACAACGTACATATTATGCATGTATGTATGCATGCGTGCATGTATGCATATATATATCTATGCATGGATGTATTCATGCATACACGTATTTATGTATGCATGTATATACATACACATATATCTACTATGTTTCTGTGAGTTTGTGTGTGTGTGCGTGTGTGTGTGTGTGAGTTTGTCCGAGTGTTTGTGTGTATTATATATTATATATTCTTTTCTACTCTAAGCAAAGGCCCGGAATTTTGGGGAAGGGGACCAGTCGATTAGATCGACCCCAGTACGCAACTGGTACTTAATTTATCGACCCTGAAAAGATGAATGGTAAAGTTGACCTCGGCGGAATTTGAACTCAGAACGTTAAGACAGACGAATTACCGCTAAGCATTTCACTCGGCGTGCTAAGGTTTCTTATTTCTTTATTGACCACAAGGGGCTAAACATACAAGGGACAAACAAAGACAGACAAAGGGATTAAGTCGATTACATCGACCCCAGTGCGTAACTGGTATTTATTTAATCGACCCTGAGAGGATGAAAGTCAAAGTCCACCTCGGGGGAATTTGAACTCAGAACGTAACGGCAGACGAAATACACCTAAGCATTTCGCACGGCGTCCTAACGTTTCTGCCATTCCACCGCCTCGTATTATATATTATGCGTATCTCATATATATGCAAATGGCTTTGATGAAACTGTAACATACCGTGCAGGCAATTTAAATCTAGGCGCATGTTTGGTTCTAGGAAAAATCGCTTTATGTCAATGGAAGTCATTACATATCTATTGTGCTTCGTCATTCATAGATATTAATCTTTGTATGGATCTGCTGTTTCACATAAGAAGCTGCAGTGGAGAAGGCCTAGCAATTCATGCCTTCCCGCCACCTCACTTCACTAAGATAGTACAGTATAAGTATATTATCCATATTTGCTCAACGGAATCATGGTACCGACACAGACACAAACATACACACACATATTTATACACAGATATGTAAGTGTGTATATATATATATATATATATATATATATATATATAT
>NC_068987.1:108887038-108888718 GCF_001194135.2 Octopus bimaculoides
TACATACATACATATATATATTGATTTATCATATTTCCTAACTGAAACACCCCCAGCACAAAGAGTTTAGATAACTGGGAGGATAAGGGAAGAGTCTATTTTTGGAAAAGTTTCGATATCTGAGAATATTACGGTAGCTTAAGGATTCAATGGATGATGATGATGATGATGATGATGATGATGCTGATGATGATGATGACGACGTCGATAACGATAATTTTGCCACAAAGGCAGCAATTTTGGACGGGAGGATGAGTCGATTACATCGACCCCAGTGTTCAACTGGCACTTATTTTATCAACCCCGAAAGGATGAAAGGTACGGCTCCCAAAATTACTGTAGAGCTTTGAAATTTTACGGTGTTTCCATTATTCTGTCCAACCCCTGTATATATATATATATATATATATATATATATATATATAGAGAGAGAGAGAGAGAGAGAGAGAGAGAGAGAGAGAGAGAGAGAAAGAGAGAGAGATAGAGATAGAGAGATAGAGAGTCAGATAGACAGACAGACTGAGACAGAGAGTGTAATTAGAAGCTTTATTTAGCGCGGCAATCGTTTCGGTTTCCTTGTGCACTGTTCCCTACTGTTGATCGTAGTAATTGCGGCTCCGCAAGCACACTACTTGAGACTTATCTGAAGCAAGGTCTGGACACTATCCCTTCTAAACCTTAATTTTTAATTTTTAAATTTATCTTTTATATGTGTGTATGTGTATGTGTGCATCTGTGTACGTGTGTGTGTGTGTGTGCAGGTACAAACAACACATAAGCAAGTGCACACAAACAGACAGATGGATAGATGTATATATTCTCGGCGAAATACTATTTTTAAGAATCCTAAACTCAATATTATTATGTGAGGAAAAATGCTATATAAAGAACATATCCATTCATTAATAATTTCATTGCAGGGTTCCAACATTTCAGCCCAAGTCTATTCTTTTATCGACCAACACATTAATTAGTCGTGCATAACACGGTGAAATTATTATTTAATAAAATAATAAAGGCGCCCTTTTAAAGCCTAGCCAGGCTCATGGGCCCGGTTTCAATGGCGTTTGTGTACCACAGCTGGACGGGACGCCAGTCCATCGCAGCGTTACTCATTTTTGCCAGCCGAGTGGACTGGAGCAACGTGAAATGAAGTGTTTTGCTCAAGAAAACAACGCGTCGCCCGGTCCAGTTATCGAAACCACAATCTTACGATCATGATGCTAACACCCTAACCACTAAGCAACGCGCCTCCACGAAATTATTATTTACCGTTGATAAAATAACAGTGGCTATAAATATACGAAACTGGGGTTGATGATTGCGTAATGAATATTGAGTTGGTCGTAGTAATGGCGGCGTTAACTAGCCGTGGTAAATGAATCACCGCCAACTGAAAGATTACTCTCAGTTGGCCATTGTGTTTCTTTTGTATATATATATATATATATGTATATATATATATATTGGGTGCTGAAAAGTATCTGACTTTAAGGGTATCTTAAAAGGCCCGGTTGGAGCTCCAACCTTCCGAGTTCTTTTACAGGGCTTAGAAAAACCAAAGCACCGCTGCAATTGGAGTTTGAATTTGAGAGGGGAATGTGTTAAATAAAATCATAATTAACTTATCCTCCGGTATTTTCTTTAACCCAAAGCCAAGATCTTTTCAAAACCTCCTCG
>NC_068987.1:108889536-108891244 GCF_001194135.2 Octopus bimaculoides
CTCTTCCACCACAATTTTCTCTCACTCTTACTTCCTGTTTCTGTTGTGCCTGTAATTCAAAGGGTCAGCTTTGTCACACTGTGTCATGCTGAATATCCCCGAGAACTACGTTAAGGGTACACGTGTCTTGAACATTAATTTCACGAACGGGCTGTTCCGTTGATCGGATCAACTGGAACCCTCGACGTCGTAAGCGACGGAGTGCCAGCAACAATATATATATATATATATATATATATATGTATATATATATATATTGGGTGCTGAAAAGTATCTGACTTTAAGGGTATCTTAAAAGGCCCGGTTGGAGCTCCAACCTTCCGAGTTCTTTTACAGGGCTTAGAAAAACCAAAGCACCGCTGCAATTGGAGTTTGAATTTGAGAGGGGAATGTGTTAAATAAAATCATAATTAACTTATCCTCCGGTATTTTCTTTAACCCAAAGCCAAGATCTTTTCAAAACCTCCTCGTCAAGACAGACAGACGGACAGACAAATAATCAGGCAGGCAGATAGATAGATAGATAGATATTTCGTTTAGGCATTGTAATACTAATAATCTAGTGAGGAACTAAATGTGCGTGCGCTTCTGAACGATGCGTTCGTCGGGTACAGAGCGGCAATAAAGAAAGATATGACAAAGGAATAAACAATTGTTTCATGAACTTCATTACCTTGCAGCTGTTACACGTTAAGCTGGACATATAGATTATCTTTTAGTACTAATACTGTTTCCGACCCTAATAACTGATTTTTTAATAAGTGTGTTTATTATTTGCGACCTCGGTGTCTAAAATGACACTAAAATTCTATATAGTCGACAACGTGATCTGACTCATATGCAGTCCACGTGCACATACTACTGAGGAAGTTCTCTACGCTGAACAAATGAGTCTCGTCTGATACGATATATGTCCGTGCTTTTATGCATCATTCGTCCATATGAGAAGACTTCTCAAGCTTATCACCACGGTATTAGGCCTTCTAGTATTACATCATGTTAGGTTGGATAAAAAGATTGACTCCAGGGGCTCATACTGCTTTCATCGCTAATAATTATTTAGCCTAATATATAAATGAATATATTTATCTTATTTATTTATGTATTTATTTATTTATTTATTTATATATTTATTTATTCGAGAGTGATGCTTTCCATACCTGTTTAAATACTTTCGGGAGATAAAACTGCAATTCATTTTTGAAGCTCCGACTAAGCTATAAGCTGATGCATAAACACTCAGCTATGAGTGCATCGCTACGTATAGCCGAAACAGCTATTACCTAATGAAGTTCATTTCATAATTTCTTGATGCCTTGTCAGTTGTATAATCAGTTATGAGTGTGTGCTTGTGTGTGTGCTTGTGTGTGTGTATGTGTGTGTATGCATGCGTGTGTGTGTATATGTACATACACACACATATCTATATATATATAAGTATGTATGTATATAAGCATGCATGTATGTATATATGTTGGTAGGTAGGTAGGTAGGTAGGTAGGTAAGTAGGTAGGTAGGTAGGTTTATAATTCATATACAGAAACTGTTTTCTGAAGTTGATTCATTCACACATTCTCTCTCTCTCGCTCATACACACTCTTTCTCTCTCTCTCTCTCTCTCTTTCTCTCTCTCTCTCTCTCTCTTTCTCTCTCTCTCTCTCTCTCTCGCTCTCTCTCTCTCTCTCTCTCTCTCACTATCTCTCTCTCT
>NC_068987.1:108891312-108897375 GCF_001194135.2 Octopus bimaculoides
TCTCTCTCTCTCTCTCTCTCTCTCTCTCTCTCTCTCTCTCTCTCTCTCTCTCTCTCTCTCTCTTCCCACTGGAGTTGACACATAGATAGACAGACAGACAGACCGACAGACAGATACATACATACATACATACATACATAGAATGCTTAGGTACAAGAAGTCCGCCCGTGGAATCAACCGTCGGAAGTCTATAATAGATGTCGCTTTTAAGTGTAATAGCTTCTCCGTCCGTTAATTCTGTTTTTCTCACAGACACCAAGTCATTACGAAAGTTCTACTGGTTAGACTTCAAAAACAACATAATAAACCTCACCATCATCATCATCATCACCATACTCTTATTTTATTAATATTATTTTTATTTACTATAATTTTTCTTTGGTGATTGTCTAGATTGTGGGTTTTGTAGGTTGCGATATATTATTGGATAGCAATTATTATTTTTAAGAAACCATTATTATTACAAGAATTCACTATTATAACAAAAATCAGAATTTTTATTATTACAATTATTGTTATTAAGAAAACATTATTATATGAAATATCTATTATTAGTTTCTCGCGGATATTGTTACTATCATTGTTGATGTCGTTGTTATTATTTTTATTTTATACAAAAGTTATTATTTTCCTCATACTTTCACTAGATCTAAACGAGATTCTTCTATGTCAGTAGGTGCATCTCGCTGTTCTTGATGTTTGTGTCTTTTGCGTATCTAGACTTGTTTGTTTGTATACTTCGTCTGTGTTGCCTTGTTGCGAGGGATTGGTTTGTGGTAGCTGGTTTTTGTTTTAGTATTTTCGTCTGTGGTATCTTAATACATAGAGTATAAGGTGTGTGACTTAGCTTTATGGAGTGTGTGTTTCGTACATACTTTGGGATCGATTGTTATGTGTTTTAGTATCGGACGGTTATTGTAAAGCGTATGTAAATGTGTAGTTTGTGTAATATTAATGTATAGGAAGTGTCTAGGATGTGAGCTATATAAGTTATCGTTGTTACAGTGTCCGGTATCGATTATGTAAGACTAAGTGTTATTTTTTATTGGTTATTGATTGTGTCGTGCTTGTGTGTGTTTTATGTTGCTTTGCTTCCTAGTAATTCCGTAGAGTATGTGTTTTGCTAATTGCAATATTTTATTGGGCATTTATTGTATAGGGTATTTATCGTGTACTGAGAGTGTACCCTTTGTGTTGTATTATAGTACGGTGAATTACATAAGATGTGAGCTAAGTCTATCAAGGTTACTTTATGGACTGTGTTTAACGATGTGAGATTCGGTTTGGTTTGTATATTTTATCATTTATCTTTTACTTGTATCAGTCATTGAGCTGCAGCTATGCAGGGGCAATGCCTTGAAGGGTTTCAATCAAAAAGGCCTGGTGCTTATTCTATCAGCATCATTTATGCCAAATTGCAAACTCATGGGGACTTAAACAAACAGCGTTGTGTTTTAAAATTCTTTTGCTGATTTTTCTTTGTCTTATCTAAATCCCTTATTTAAATGTACTTACATTTCAATTTATATTTTATCGTTTCATTGTATAAATAGAGAAAAAGGGTTTTTAATTTCTTCATATTTTTTTAACAGCACTAATCAGTTTCCTTTCGTTTACTTCTATTGTGTAACACTACTCTTTTACTCGTTTCAGTCATTTGAGTGCGGCCATGCTGGATCACCGCCTTTAGTCGAGCAAATCGACCCCAGGACTTATTCTTTGTAAGCCTAGTACTTATTCTATCGGTCTCTTTTGCCGAACCGCTAAGTTACGGGGACGTAAACACACCAGCATCGGTTGTCAAGCGATGTTGAGGGGATAAACTCAGACACAAAAACACACACATATATACACATATATACGACGGGCTTCTTTCAGTTTCCGTCTACGCACAAGGCTTTGGTCGGCTATAGTAGAAGACACTTGCCCAAGGTGCCACACAGTGGGCCTGAACCCGGAACCATGTGGCTGGTAAGCAAGCTACTTACCACACAGCCACTCCTGCGCCTATTAGCCACTACTGCTTTTATTTTTAACTAGGTTTCCATTTGTATCAGTACCCAGCCATCTTTCTGTGCATATATTAATAATATATCAACTGTCGGGTCATTCGAACACATGTTTCCTAGTGTGAGATAGGGGTTCTGTCAAGCCTTTCGATTCTCTTGATACATAGTTTACTTCATTTTTGTATTTGGTTGGCAAGATACTTGATACAAATCTCAGTGTATATTCTTACACCAATAATAATAATAACACACGCACTGGTTCAATACTACTTCTATATTGTTTGTCAAATGTTAAATATCTAACCAACGAATTAATCATAAACATCTAAGCAACGAACAATATGTTTAATGTGCTGATTAAACAATAAATCGGTTTTTAATCACTCTCCCAAGACAAAACAATTCGTTTATTATTTTGAAACGAGAATATACATGTGATGGCTAATGCATTTATACATACTGTCTTATTCCTGATATTCAATCCAATTCTAAATATACGATTCCCTTCTTTTAATATTTTCTAATTTTCCCCTTCATTTCCTTATGATGTATTTTGTCAAAGTCATGCACGTCTAGCTATTTGTATGAGTCTAATTCTCTTATTTTGGTTTTTATGCCTAAATCGCCAGCATTAGATTGCTTCTCATAGAAGTGTTAACTTATTCTATACGCGTTTTTATGTGCACTAAATATATATATTTTATGTCGGCTGAATTTATGAACAATTTTCACTGAGTTTTCCAGCAAGGTTATTAACACTTTTTCATTCATTAAGTCATCCATATAATGTAAGATGGTTTTATTTCTTTTTGCTGTATCTTTAGTCCCTTGTCATTCAATAGATTTATTAATGGTGTTAGAGTGAGACAAGAGTTGAGAGGATGATGATCCTCCCTGTAATGGATATAAGGCGGGCTTAAACTATCTTTGCCTCCTTGGTAACGTGGTTGTTGTTTCTCTTTGCATTGTAATGAAATTATTATTATTATTATTATTATTATTATTATTATTATTATTATTATTATTATTATCGTTGTTGTTGTTGTTGTTGTTGTTTACTTTTAATCTGCATGTTTGTTACAGTCACTTGCCAAGACACACCCAATGTTCTGGGGCGTGTGGAGGATAAGGGATGTAATAGTATGACTGGGGAGGGGAAGTAGCGAAATATCTTCATGCAATACAACACAGACATTTAAATGGAAAATTTTTATCTAATGATGTGGGCAGTACTTGTCAGTACAACCTTTTCGATTTCTCTGAGATATGGTTCTCCTGGGATCTTATCTAGATGCTTCTGACATTCCTTTTTTATTACATTTCTATTGTTTTATTTTTTGGGGTTTTTTTGTTATTATTATTTAAGTCATCACATAATATGAAATATCGTGATGTTGTTGATTCAAGATATTATGTCTACCGGAGGTTTGTATTGTCTGTCAAATCACAAGGACCTCAGACAGACAGTACTTTACGCATATTATTATCATTATTATTATTATTATTATTATTATTATTATTATTATTTCCATGTACACACAACAGATTAGACTGTTGGAAAAGAAAAACAAATCCAAACATCGGGCTACAACAAGTAATCTTAGATCCCAAAAACCTTCCTAAGTATCCTAGCTGTCCCTTATAACACTGTTTTCTGAAGTTGTACCAAACTGGGTTTTACACCCATTTCCTCTATCGATCCATTCAGATCTTTAATGCACCTATAACTACTGGGATACATTTTACCCGCACTTCCCATAGTCTCTGTAATTCAATGGTCCTGGTACTTTGTTATTTTTTTTATACCTCTCATATTGATTTTTACATCTTTTTGGAACTGTAAAGTCAATTATCTGGCACTCCCTGTTCGAATATTAGAGTCTCAAAATATCTTTTATTTCTTCTTCTTCTTCTTCTTCTTCTTCTTCTTCTTCTTCTTCTTCTTCTTCTTCTTCTTCTTCTTCTTCTTCTTCTTCTTCTTCTTCTTCTTCTTCTTCTTCTTCTTCTCATTATTATTATTATAATTATTATTATTATTATTACTATTATTATTATTATTATTATTATTATTATTATTATTATTATTATTATTATTATTATTATTATTATGTCCAGAAGATATAGAAGCAAAAAAAAGAAGAGTGCCATTGTCATCAAATGAACGATATTTTGAAATCTCGTGTATCTTCCACAAGTTCAAAAAATAATGGATTGACACGTTTATGTTTTGCTATTATTATTATCATTATCATTACTATTATTATTATCATTATCATTATTATTATTATTATTATTATTATTATTATTATTATTATTATTATCATTATTATTATTATCACTCCTAATGCTACTACTACTACATAATCATTAGAAACAATGTTTTGCAGGTGGTGGGGGCTCTTTATGTTATGAGTTTAAATCCCACAGTGATCAACATTGCTTTTCTTCGTCTTCGGGTCGATAAAAGAAAGTATATACCAGCCAAGTAACAGACTCGGTTTAATCTATAAACCCCCTTTTTCAGAAATTTCAGATCTTGTGCCTTAATCAGAAACAATTTTTAGACATTGAGCTTATAGACAATCAAGCTAGCTAATCTCTAAGAACCCTTTCGGTTATGAATGACCATGTGATTGCACCTAGAAAGTTACCCTCCCAGACACAAGTCCGAGCAAGGTTGTTTATACGTAACCAACAGTCGCCCATGCATACCTGCCCTGCTTCTCTCCACGCCATTCATGTTATCCAAGGGAAAAGTAATAGCCGATACAGCATGACACCACTGATGCTGCAAATAATTTCTACGGTTTAGTTAACTGGAGCAACGTAAAATAAAGTGTCTTGCTCAAGAATTCATGATCAAGAACACAACAAAGCTAGACAATAGCCGGATCGATTTCAACAGTCATAGAAATGTGTGAAAACAATACTGGGAACTGTTCTTTTTGTCCTCTTTATTTAATGAATTAGATTCAGAACAGAAAAAAACTGCGCTGACAACCTTCGTAGGCCCTCCGAGACTTGTCAGATCGATGAGTAACACACAAGAAACATGACTCGAGTTGATATCTTTAATTTTCTTATATTGTTTGCTTTGAGGTCAGGCAGGTTAAGTTGTATGCGACCACAAAATGTTGTTACCGTCAAAATGGCGGAATGTTTCAGTAACCAATAGGTGGTGCAAGTTTACACAGTAACTGCCATCAGGCAAACAATAAACATACTTTCAAGACACACTTCTAGACTACTATTTACATATACTCCACGTACACATACGCTTGTTTTATTTTGTTACTGGTTTCTTTTCTTTCTTATCGCTTACACACAAACACAAACCCCACCACAAGTTTGTATACAGACATATGTATGGAGTGTATGCGTTTCACTTGTATGTATATTCAGAATACATACGTATATATACAGAGACACATATATCTGTGTGTGTGCGTGAGGGAGAGAGAAAGAGAGAGAGAGAGTGGGTGACAGAGAGAGAGAAAGAAAGAGGCAGGACGTAGGGCTTAAAATCATCCACTCATTTCTTTCTTTCAGCAGGTGTGCCGGCATTGAGAATGATCAGCTGACATACTTGAAAAGTTGCTTATCTCAAGACTAACGCCACGATTTTGTTTTCCTTCTCCCAGTGACTAGAGCGGAATTTGAACTTCACGCACGGAGGGAACTGAAAGAAACTCTATAAGGCATTATACTGAAGGCCGTAATAACTGCCATTTCGGCATCAAATATACGTAATATATGTTCGCATGAATACACACACGCGCACACACACATGCACACATATTTTTATATATACATGCATACATACGTACGTACATACATACACACACAAACACGCATATATACATGAGTTGTGTGGTAAAAAGCTTGCTTCTCAACCACATGATTCCAGGTTCAGTCTCACTGCGTGGCATCTTGGATAAGTGTCTCCTACAATAGCACCGGGCTGACCAAAGCCTTGTGAGTGGATTTGGTAGACGGAAACTGAAAGAAATTAGTCGTGTATATATAGATATATATATATATATATATATATATA
>NC_068987.1:108898914-108906464 GCF_001194135.2 Octopus bimaculoides
TATATATATATATATATATATATATATACACATATATATACATATATATATATTTATTTATCTTTTTATTTATACATATACATATATATACGAACGCACACTCATCTTTTCTATCTTTTACATGTATAGATTGATAGATAGATACATACATACATACATGCACACATACACACATACATATATACATGTCTATCTATCTATACATATATATGTATATAGTATTCTTAAACAAGATTATTTGACAGAATATTTGACAGTGATTTCGAAGGTTCTGCCAGTTAAACCATCTTCGGACTACCAACTTATACATGAATGCGTGTGTGTCTGCGCGCGCGCGTGCGTGTTGAAGAAGAAAGAAAGAAATATAGCTTGCGTCCACGAAAACCGTAGTGGCTAGGGAGTATTGTGGTTCTTTAGGCTATATTAGTGAAATGGATTTTGCTCACACTCATAGGATCGAAACCGTATCCTCATAAGTGGAAAGGGACTTTTTTAGCCATATAGTCAAATCTACCTAACTCATAGTCACCGAAAAAAACTGAAGCGACTTCGGTAGGATTTGAACACAACGAGAGAAAATTCAGTTCGTGATTATGTTATGTCTGATCCTCTACCGCTTGTACCACCCACTTCTTTTATCTCACTAGCATTAAGATAAAACTGACATATGTGATTGACCTCGGAGGTTAGAGGTCAGAGTTTGAGGGTAAGAAGAGGAAAAGTGGAGTACTTCAGAATTAAAATATCGGAGGCTGGGTGTTGGGTGTTCGAGGAGAGATGGGCTTGTTTATGGGGAAACAAATTACAATTTTCATATACATCCGCCTCACCTCATCACACAATATCCGGTGTTTGAGATGACGGTAGGAGGCTGGTACTGTAGGAATGTTTTGCCTACGATTGTGTTGATGATAACAGTGACTGGTGATGATGGTTATGATCGTGGTATGGGTGGTAGTGGAAGTGTTGGTTGTTGTGGTGGCGCTGTGGTGGTGCTGTGGTGGTGTAGTTAGGAGTTTCATTGAGTTCATTATGTCAGTGTTATAATTGCAATATTGATTTCATATTTTGGCACAAGACCAACAAGTTCGGAGGAGTGGGTAAGTCGATTAGTTCGACCCCAGTGCATAACTGGTACTTATTTTCGCAACCCGGAAAGGAGGAAAACCAAAGTCGACCTCAGCTGAATTTGAACTCAGAACGTATAGACGAACGAAATGCCGATAAGCATTTAGCCCACCGTCTTTGCCATGATTGTGATATTCTTTTCTATTCAAGGCACAAGGCTCGAAATGTTGGTGGTGGTGGTGGGAGTCGATTAGAACGACCCTAGTGCGCAATTGGTACTTAATTTATCGACTCCAAAAGGATAAAAAGCAAAGTCGACGTCGGCGGAATTTGAACTCAGAACGTATCGACGAACGAAATGCCGCTAAGCATTGTACCCAGCGTGCTAACAAGTCTGCCGCCTCGCCGCCTTTGCTATGTTTGTGATATTGATGAAGATAGTAATGTTCTTGGCGCTGAAGGTGATAGCCATGTTGCTGCTGTAGTGCCCGCCATTGTGGTGGTGGTCATGGCGTTGGTGATGGTGATAGTCCTGGTGGTGATGAAGGCGATGACGATAGTCGTGTTCAAAGTGATGGGGATTATGTGCATGCATGCACATATATTTGTATGCGCATGCGTTTCTATGTGCATGTATGAGTATGGGTGGTTAGCACGTAGGGGGAAAATGCTTAGAGACATTTCGTTCTGCACATTTAGAGTTCTAATTCCGCCAAGGTTGACTTAGCTGTGAATCCTTTTGGGGTCGATAAAATAAGTACTAGTTGAGCTCTGTGATCGAAAATGCTGGCATTGTGCCAAAATTTGAAACGAGTATTAATATGTATATGTGTGTGTGTCTTCGTGTGTGTGTATGTATATATGTGTGTGTATATATATATGTATATATATATATATATATATATATATACCATACATACACCATACATATACATACACAAACATATATATATATATATGTGTGTGTGTGTGTGTGTATATATGTATGCATATATATATGTGTGTATATATTTATATATTTATATATATATATATGTGTGTATATATATATATATATATATATATATATATATATATATATATATATATATAAATGTATGTATGTATGTATGTATGTATGTATCGTAAAATGGGTGGCTTATTAGCAATTAGAACCAAGAGACATAATTAACAGAGGTCACGAAATTAACAGAGGGCATTGACTAGCGCCGCTTTTGCTAAAAGTAAGAGTTAAAACACCTCAAGAATCACAAAAGCACTGTCTAGTCAGTAGCCTCTGTCACTTTTTTGACCCCTATTATATATATAAATGCTTAGTGGTACTTCATCTGTCCTCACGTTCAGAGTTCAAATGCCGCCGAGGTCGACTTTGCCTTTCATCCTCTCGAATCGAATAAAGAAGTTCTATAATAACACTGGGGGTCGGTGGGAATGGACTTATCCACTCACCGGAAATTGCTAGTCTGTGCCAAAATTTGAAATCAATTTTTAACAAATTATCCCCAGCGGATTTTCATTCAAAAGCAGAATTTTAATTACATTTTTGAAATTTTTCCCACCACTTCCCTCCCCACTCCGATGTCCCCAAAATGATTCACAGAATGGTTGATAGTGCTGGAACTACATTCCAAACAGTGACATTTCTCTTCAGAGCCTGAAAATAATTCAGCCGCCAACAATCACTGATACTATATAAGGATCTGTGAGTATTTGAGCCCACATTTTCGACCGAACCTAGAAGAGGGTTTCTAACATCTTTTAATTATTGTTTTAATGGCTCTTGCTCAAGATGTCACGTAGCAGAATTGAAACCGGGTCCACACGATTTCGAATCGAACTTCTTAACTATTCGGTAATACTGCGCTTGACTCTACATTTCTGTATATGTGCATGTAACGTATGCATGGATGCATGCATGTGTGCATGTATGTATGTCTGTATGTATGTATGTGTGTACGTATATGCGTATGTACATATGTGTATATATGTATGTATGCTTCTATATGTGTGTATGGGTTTAAGTATGTAATCATGTAAACATATTTGTATCTGTGTATATGAGAGGGAGATACAAAGACAGACAGACAGACACACACACGTACGCACGTACACACTCACATATACACACACGCACAGAAAGAGAGAGAGGAGATATCACAAATTAGCAGAGAATAACAGCCGAAATGGATTGGAAATTTTCTTTCAACAGCTCTTCAGATAAAAGAACTTTCGTTTTCGTCTGTTATTCCTCTTTAACTCATATTTAAATAGCTATGCACACAGCTTATTACCACTATATGTATATTCTTTTATTTGTGTCAGTCATTTGACTGCGGCCATGCTGGAGCACCGCCTTTAGTGGAACAAATCGACTCCAGGATTTATTCTTTGTAAGCCTAGTACTAATTCTATCGGTCTTTCAAAGTTACGGAGACGTAAACACACGAACATCGGTTGTCAAGCGATGGTGCGGGAGAAACACAGACACACACAGATACACACACATATATTTATATACGACGAGCTTCTTTCAGCTTCCGCCAACCAAATCCATTCACAAGGCTTTGGTTGGCCCGAGGCTATAGTAGAAGACACTTAACCAAGTTGACACGCTGTGGGACTGAATCCGGAACCATGTGGTTGGTTAAGCAATCTACTTACCACACAGCCACTCCTCTATATATATATGTGTGTGTGTGTGTGTGTGTGTGTGTGTGTGTGTGTGTGTGTGTGTGTGTGTGTGTGTGTGTGTGTGTGTGTGTGTGTGTGTGTGTGTCCAAATTCAGGGAATGGAGCATATAAAATCCAGTCTACATATGTTTCTTAGGCAGAAGTACCTAACCTCGGCGGTAATAATTACTCAACGATGGGTGCTTCACTAGCTACTCATCAGGCCGAATATACCTTAGTTAAATGAAGGTTAAATTGTACTCAAGTGATCCCAAGTTAACTTGAGTAAATATTACTTCCGTGGTCCCCCAGCTAGGAAATATATGTAGCCTGGATTTTACCTACTCCATTCCCTCAATTTGGATTTTTATTTGCATACATAGCAACCCTAGTTGCGAGGGAAAATTTGAGCTGACGCATTTTGGAAGAAAGTCTATATTAAAATAGTCACACTCTCTTCCTTCAGGAGAACCGCTCACAGCATCTAACATCAGAGCCCTTGGTGTAATTACTGACAACAATCTCAGTTGGAGTGCCCACATCAACAATAAGGTCAATATAGCTCGTAGGATGAGCTCCTGGATCTTAAGAACCTTCCGGTCCAGAGAACAAGGTGTCATCATTCCACTTTTCCCCTCCTTTGTACGGCCACGCCTCGAATGCTGCTGCTCTTCGTGGTCTCCCCATACAAAACAAAACATCTCAAAAACTGAATCACCCCAGAGGGCACACCCTAAACGAATTGAAGGCATGACTGATCTCGATTACTGGGACCGCCTTAAAGCCTTGAAACTCTACTCTCTCCAGCGCCACCGCGAGTGGTACATCATTTGTACGATGTGGAGAATATACCACCAGCATTGCCCAAACGACCTGAACATTAGTTTCAAGGTTCATCCAAGGCTGGGACCACGGGCCATAAATCCCCTGCCTAATTCAGGATCACAACATATAGGTACACTGGAATACAATTTCTTTTCCTCAGCAGGCCCTGCCCTGTTCAACATTGTCCCTAAACTGATCAAAGAGGAAAAGGATCCAATCACCTTTAAACGGAGTCTGGACAGATTTCTTCAAAGAATACCAGACAAGCCACCCATGCATGGATACAACTCACTCAATAAGAACTCACTGCTTGAATGGACCATAAACAAAACTTGTCTTAAAAAGCATTTAGATAATCCTATCAGGTGGTGCTATTAAGTTAGACATGGCCTGGACCAATCTTTGGTCGAAACACATCTAAGTTTTATCCAAGTATATATATATATATATATATATATATATATATATATATATATATATCCTTTGTTTCTCAGTTCTCCGTGAAGTCATAAGTGTGGATTTTTCTCCAGCAGACCCCGACTCTATCCAAGTCTGATTACTTCAAATTTTTTACACAAAAGGACAGAAACAAAATGCGATGAAACTCTCAAATACATGGTTGCAACGATCCATTTTACCCCACGAAAATACCTGTACGTAACTCCTTCGCAAGATAATTTATCACTTTATCAGAGGGGTTACAAATTTCATTACGGCATCGCTCCTTTCTGTGAATACAAGTCTTCAATACAAACAAAACACTTACTCTTATTCCAGGAAATTTTTATTTATCAGTGTGCAATGCTATCTCTACAACACACCCCTCAGAGAGACTCCTCCTCATGCGCCTATTCATCATTTCAAATATGATCTATGTTAAAAATACTTCAGAAATAACCATCAAGATATAAGTACCGTGTCAATAACTTGTAATATAGCCGATAGTTTTTACGCTATTTACACAAGCAGTGAATAGCCGTCTTATATCAATATAGCTATTATTAATAGACAGACGTGACAGAAATATTTATTAACTGCCCGTCAATTTCAATAGACTTCATGTTGTTGTTCCTTGTTGATTTGGTGTTGTTTTGTTGCTTTATCATTATTGCAGCTGCTACTACTGCTGTTGTTGTGGCTGGTTCTATTGTTGCTGCGATGAAATAGCAGAAGCGGTAAGGTACTTGATTTCATTAAATTGCTTTTCGGTTGCGCATTAATCTTTAACGTTATAGGTTCAAATTCCGTTGGAATCGATATTGTCTTGCATATCTCTGGTATCGATTGAATAAAGTAATAATTAAGTGTTTTCAAAACCTTTCTTTCGCCCAAGGCACACTGAATACTACGTTTAAGCCTTTCGTAATGTTATACTATCATCAATGGCTGTTTCTCGTACTTGAATTATATCACTTTTAACTTATTGAAGAAAACGTCAGACAGGAATATGAAAGGCTTAAGTTTATTTAAGGATAATAGTTTTTTTCTATTAAAGGCACAAGGCCTGAACTTTGGGGAGGAGAATAGTCGATTACATCGACCGCAGTGCGCAACTGGTACTTAATCCATTACCTCCCATAATTCTATTAACTGGAATTTTTTTAATGAAACTTTGATTTCTAGCATAAAACAGCCTCAGAAACACGCTGGAATGATCAAAATAATATTTCAAAATAACATTTCAAAATAACATTTTGAATAGAAATAAGCGAGATATTGGGTGAAAAATTAGCAAACCTCATTTGAATATCAGAGAAATATACCTAGTAGATATAGCAAAAAGGTTAGATATGTGTAAATATTGACAGATAATTACGAAATTTGTAATTTTTAAGTGATCTCATATGAGATCGCTGGTAGGTAATGGGTTAATTTATCTGCCCCGAAAGGATGAAAGGCAAAGTCGACCACGGCGGAATTTGAACCTAGAACGTAAAGACAGACGAAATACCGCTCAGCTTTTCGCCTGGCGTGTTTTACGGATAATATTAACTTGCCAGAAGGCGACGAACTGGCAGAACCGTTAACAAGCCGGGCAAAATGCTTCGCAGCATTTCACCTGTCGTAAAACTCTGAGTTCAGATTCCGCCGAGGTCGACTTCGCATCAACTGACCCACCCTTCCCTGAATTTGCTGGCTTTGTGCCAACATTTAACACCAATATTAAGTTGTAGTCAGGGAAAATCATATACACGTTTATCCCCGGGTTATCTTCCGTGGCACATGCAGAATAAGACAAACAGTACCAGGTGATGAAATTACATTGACATGCGGGTGTCTGAGATGTACTCTTGAGTGCCATCTTCTTAGCCATATCCTCTCGTATGTCTTCCTCCGCCAATTTAAACGTTTCAACGAATAAGAAATAGTTATTGTCTGCAATCACATATTCCACCGTTGCAGTTTTCACTTGTAAGTTGCGTTCACTTACGGTTCCCTTCAACCTCACCTCGAAAGGTGGCATTCACATGAGTACTAGACTACTGATGGCATCGCTCTCAAGATACTGGACAAAACCATTTCTCGACAACAAACAAGATGAGGACACATGTCAGTCAAATGTAAATAATGTAAATAATGAACAAAGGAAGGCTATCAGACAGTATGTGTGCATGTGTGTATGTGTGGGGGAAGGAGTGCGCGTGCCTGTGTGTGTGCATGTTTGTGTTTGTGTATGTGTGTGTGTGTGTGTGGATGGATAGATAGATAGATATATAGAAATGAATGTATGTATATTCTAGTTTCAGTCATTTGACTGCAGCCATGCTAGAGCACCGCCTTTAGTCGAGCAAATCGACCGCAAGACTTGTTCTTTGTAAGCCTAGTACTTATTCTATCGGTCTCTTTTGCCGAACCGCTAGGTTACGGGGGCGTAAACACACTAGCATCTGTTGTCAAGCGATGTTGGGAGAACAAACACAGACACGTAAACACACACACTCACACACGCGCGCATACACACATACACACACACATACACACACACA
>NC_068987.1:108907072-108907863 GCF_001194135.2 Octopus bimaculoides
ATATATATATGTATACGATGAACTTCTTTCAGTTTCCATCTACCAAATCCACTCACAAGGCTTTGGTCGGCCCGCGGCGATAGTAGAAGACACTTGCCCAAGTTGCCACTGCGTGACACTGAACCCGAGGTTGGAAAACGAGCTACTTACCACACAACCATTCCTGCGCCTAATGTACATTTATGTGTGTATATATAAGCTTGTGCATGCGTGTGTGTACATATATGTGGTTATTGTGAAAGAAAGCAGATGCAGTATGTTACAGATGTATATGAGAAAAAAATATGCATACGTACCCACTATTGTACAGATGACAAAACCAGATATGACCTCATCCATTTTTCAGAATAGGGCGATAGCAAAATGGAAAATTGTATACAGTACGGGACATGTACAGGGAAGGACTGCAATACGTATGTTGTTATCGTTACGCCTGTACGCACTCGTCTCGTCTGAGTGCTAAGACTATTTAATTACATTTGTTATTGCGATTGAGCCGAAAGAATATTTACATTTCTTGGTTAGGCTTTGACCCAGTCATGTTTATTTTAACATTTTGCTTTGTAGTTTTAATCATTATTTTGTAGTTTTTAATCATTGGTAGCTCTAGTTCTAACTACCGAAACCGCCAAATGAACAGTTCTGTTAGAAAGTGTTATAAACCACAATGAAGTTTAGCTGTCGGATGACCGTCAGTTAGTTGGTTTGTATCTTATTTTATAATCTGTCCGCCTGTCTGTCTCTCGCCCCTCCGTACCCTCTCTCTCTCTATATATATATATACATATATA
>NC_068987.1:108908226-108912300 GCF_001194135.2 Octopus bimaculoides
ATATATATATATATATATATATATATAAAGTGAATAAGTCTTGTTCACTTTTGGACCATATGCGATACATATATATACACCGCTGATCAATGGTTCAAAAGCTCCTGAAGTCAAACCGACTGCTAGAAATATGTGGCTTCTTGCATTTCTTAGAAAACATTTTTAAAGAATATTGTCAACATATTAGCAGATTGCTGGACGCGCATTTCTGCTGCTTTGTTTTCTCAGTAGCATGTCATCACTGGAAACTGCATGCTAAGACAAAATTCACAGTCACTGATATAGGGAAAATGTAACTAAAAAAATTATTCGTTTTGTGGCAAATGCAGAATGAAGCAAACAGAACCAGGAGGTGAAATTACATTGACATGCGGCTGACTGAGATGTACTCTTGAGTGGCATGTTCTTAGCCATATCCTCTCGTATGTCTTCCTCCGCCAATTTAAACGTTTCAACGAATAAGAAATAGTTACTGTCTGCAATCGCTTATTCCACCTTTGCTGGTTTCACTTGTAAGTTGCGTTCCCTTTAGGTTCCCTTCAACGTCACCTCGAAAGGGGCGGTAATCGGGATTACTACCATGACCTTCATTACTAAATTTAGTCGATTTATTTTGATACCAGCGACAGGTTAACAACTTACGTACGTATTTGTTTGCATATGTTTATATACGACTCTCTCTTTCTCTTCCTTCCACTTTCGCCCTCTCCCTCTTCCTCTTTCTCTCTTTCCCTCGTATTCCGCCCTCTCTTCCTCTCTGTTTCTTCTCTCTCTCTCCCTCTCCCCCCCCTCTCTCTCTCTCTCTCTTTCTCTCTCTCTCTCCCTCTCTCTCTCCGTATAAACTGAAAAAGTCCTATGCACTTTTAGACCATATGCGGCACATATTTATACACCGCTGAACAATGCTTCAAAATGACGGAGTTAAACTCCGAAGACAATTAAATCGATTGTCAATGTGTGGCTTCTTGCTTTTGTAAGAAAACATTTTTATCAATATTGTCAGTAGATAGGTAGATTCTGCAGAGTAGAATTGCATTTGCTCTCTGGTATTTAGATACGATCTCTTATCTCCCGAGCTCAAGTCCTTCACAGTTAGATTAAGCATTTTTTTCTTCTTGGTCCCATTCAGAGCAATAATAAGTCTCAGGTAATTCTGTGAGACTGTGTACCTGCAATAGCAATTACAGAGTTTATGAATGTTCTTCTCATTATAAGAATGGTGGAGCGCGGAATCTACAA
Organism: Octopus bimaculoides; assembly: GCF_001194135.2. NCBI lineage: Eukaryota > Metazoa > Mollusca > Cephalopoda > Octopoda > Octopodidae > Octopus > Octopus bimaculoides. Next base: position 108,909,466 of record NC_068987.1, read on the forward strand.
AACGCAGGACAAAATATTTTACGATATGCGTTCCGGTTTTTACCTTCTTTGTTCAAATGACACGTTGGTCACCTTTGCCCTTCATCCTTCTGGGATCAATAAATAAAATACTACTAAAATGCTAAGGTCGATATAATCGACTGTTTCCCTCTCACCAAATTACTGGCTTTATGTCTATGTTATTATTGTTGGTAGCGGTGTTTGCCTAGTACCAAAATTTAAAACCATTTTTGTAGTACAGTTCTATATTTAAGAGATTATGTACATTATGTACGTTATTTACATTTGACGGTTATTTGTCCTCATCTTGTTTGTTGTCAACACAACGTTTCGGCTGATATCAGGGGTCTTGGAAAAATTTCGAAGTTGGTTCTCATTCCTAAGGTAGTTTTCGATGTTATTATTATTATTATTATTATTATTATTATTATTATTATTATTATTATTATTGTTCAGTAGTTTTATTTTTATAGGGTGCTTTCACTTCACTACCGAGCGCCGCTCTCTGTGCCTTGGGTATGTGCTGTGGTTTGCTGTGATGCTCTTATGGTTACTGTATTGAAGGTGTTTTGCGTAGGATGTGTGCAGTACCCAGTAGTGCAATTTTCTGTATGTTATATATATTTGTAAGTCCTGGTGTTTTTGTTATGTATTTGTCTGAATATTTTTTTATTATACCTAAGGCACCTACTATGATAGGAATTGTTTCTGTTTTTAGATTCCACATTCGAATTATTATTATTATTATTATTATTATTATTATTATTATTATTATTATTATTATTATTATTCAGGTCACTGGTAGGAATCGAACTCGGAATCGTGGAGTTAGTACCCACGCTCTTAACCACTACGCCATATGCCCGTGGGCATATTGTAGTAGTAGTAGTAGTAGTAGTAGTAGCAGAAGCAGCGGCGGCGGCAGCAGCGGCGGCGGCGGCAGCAGCAGCAGCAGCAGCAGCAGCAGCAGCAGTAGTAGTAGTAGTAGTAGTAGTAGTAGTAGTAGTAGTAGTAGTAGTAGTCATGAATTTGCAGAGTTACTTTGTCGTTTTTAATTTTGTACCTTTCAATTCACAATCGTCATCGCGGTCCACTTTTCTTTCGTTTTTCTAGGACCGGTGGAATAACAAACCCGTTTAATTGTGGGAACAGTTTAATCAATACGCACTTGATGAACAGCGGAAGTAAAATCGATGAACTACGTATTTATTTATTCTTAATACGTTCCTGCAGATTCGGACGTGAATATGCTAATCACTGTTGAGTTTCGTCACAGCAGAACGACTTCTTATTCACAACTAATATGACTTTGAATATAACACACTCAATTCATGAACGTAAGGGACTCTGAGACTCTGGCTAACAAATCGCAATGATGCCGAAGCGCTGGATGTTCCAGAGTCATTTGTCCTGATAAATCGAGTCTGTTATAAGCATACGTTGGCCGTAAGGAGAAGTTTTTCAATGACCAAACATAATGACTTGTAAATAATTTCAGTTCAACCAACACTAATATTTGTGCATTCTTCGCAAAGTTTAAAATATTTGCAAACCCTAGAGCTATTCAATGAATTTAGTCTTTGTCTGTTAACTGTTTACAGTCTTACTCGGTGGTAGGGTGTGGCATTTATAATCCATGTTTAAAATAAGACATAAGCTTCACCATGATATTTGATGCCATTCTTTCCTGCCCGACATTTTTCTTTTCTTTTTTTTTCTTTTTTTTTAATTATCGCTGAAATATCCTGATGTTTGAGTATTTAATTTGCTATCATTAATGTAGTTTCCTGTATACAGATAAAATATTTGTTAGTACGTTTACAGATCGTTATTTCAAAGCAAACGACGGTAAATATGTGCAGACAGAACAATCAACTCAAACGTCACGGCTGCTCGAATATTGTCACTTTACTGGGAAAACCCAGGGTCATGCCACACCACGGTCATTCCACATTTTGAGATGATCGCTATCTGCTTGGAGTGAACATCCAATTTAGGTCTTAACACCGAAGCATAAACGTTAGCCTCAATTTAAAATGATTGGTTGACGGGTCATCTTACTCAAACACTTGGATGCATAGACAACCGCATACACACACACATATATACATTATACGTAAGATCAACACCCTAAATAACAACAAAAACGTCTTCAGGAGAAATGACAACTACAAGGCAAATCGGCATCATTCTGCTTAATTAGTTAAATATTCTGTGTTCCATGGTTGGCTGGTTTTCGAGACAGATAAACATAGCAGACAGTACTCAAAAGAATATTAATAATTATCGACTAATAACGAGTGATTTTCATTGGACAACGAGATAAGCAAAGTTCACAGAAATGAATCCCGTGAGCCTCTTGCAAATATCTTCCACTTTTCTTTGTGTCTTTTACTGTATTTTTTTTGTTTGTTTCGTGTGTATCTTTATGTTCTGTGTACATTTTATAATTTTGGTTTTCAGCATCCGTTCTTTATTTTGGTCTCGTTTTATTCCTTTTCTTTATCATTTATATGTTTATTTATCATATATTTTTGCGAATCAGCTTCTAAAAGTTTCACTTTTTTTAGGGACAGTCACGGTAGATGGACATAAACACAGCAAATACAATAGTACAGATGTAAGAGCGTGTGTATGTGTATTTATATGTGTCTATACATATATATATATATATATATATATATATATATATGCGTATATTTGTGTGTGTGCGTATATATATATATATATAATACACAAACGCATACACATACACATTCTCACACACACACATACACACACACACATATATATATATATCTATATATATATAGGGGGGGGTGTATATATACATAT
>NC_068987.1:108912709-108912986 GCF_001194135.2 Octopus bimaculoides
TATATATATATATATATATATATATATCCATATGAACATATGTATGTAAGTGTGCGTGTATGTGTGTAGGTAAATATGTATGGGTGCGTGTGTGTATGTGATTGTGTATTCGTTATTAACTTATGACATTACATTCTTTAACCCACTGGGGTAAAGTCCGTGCGGGGAGCAGATCTTACGTGTATGTGCATAACTTAGGATATAAGTGTGTACGAACGGATATATATATCTTTATATGTATATATATATATATATATATATATATATATATATATAC
>NC_068987.1:108912996-108915552 GCF_001194135.2 Octopus bimaculoides
ATATATACACACACATATATATATATCTACATATATATGCGTGTGTATGTATGTGTGTGTGTATATATATATATATATATATATATATTGATAGACAGATAGACGGACATACATACAATTATATTTATATATTTATACAAACCCACGATTCATTAAACACATCATAACAGACTGACTGTTGATTAATATTATATCAGTTGGGCATCTTTTAATGGCATTTCTCTAAGATGAATGTAGATGAGTTTAGAAATTCCAATAACTGAAGTCTGAAGGATGGTGGATCTATATACACATAAGTGTATGTAGATATACATAGATAGCTATACACACACACATATATATGTATGTGTGTGTGTATATATATATATATATATATATATATATATATATATATATATATATATATATATATATATATATATGTGTGTGTGTGTGTGTGTGTGTGTATATTTATATGAACACCTATGTGTTGTAATATATCCATACATATGTGTGTGTTTGTGTATGTATATATGTACGTATGTATACATATATATGAGTATTTATGCATGAATTATGTGTATACAGGTATGTATGTATTTAGGTATACACTCTGATTATGAGTTAACACAACACATTTTATAGCCTCGACACTCGTCATGCCTCAACGCACAGTTAGCAACCCACCCCTAGTGTCCGCTAAGCACACGCAAATAGTATAAAATAATTTACATTCGTACCTACTCATACACAGACAAGCAATACCTGTATATAGACGCAGCGGCAGCGGTGGCGGTAATAGTGCTGTGATCGTTATGTTTTTTTCCTTAAAATATAGGGGAAAGCAAGGTCCGACGCATGTGATTTGAAAGAATTTAGCTGTTATTTCTGTTAGTTTGAACGAAGAAAGAGAAGCTCCCTTGGATGACGAGGTGTAATAAGGTTGGACTAAAAGTTAGTCGGAGAGTGGAATGGCGATGATGTTGTACATCGTTGCTAAATTTTCCGCTGAAAATAGAAGCCACAATTTAATCAGATAAACTCTTAACATTTTAAAATAAAGAAAATAAAGACACTTTTAGCAAAACATGATGAATGCCCTTGGAATGCCTTTGATTCATGGTATTTTCGGTCGAGGTTGAACTTGAACTCAAGAACCTACTTCAACAGCATTATCATTTCCATAGAAAATATTTTCATTGTGCCAGGTAAGATGCAGTCAGCAAATGTTGTACACCATTCCAAGTACGTACGTATATATGTATGTATGTATGTATGTATGCATGTATGTATGTATGTATGTATGTATGTATGTATGCCATTATTCAGTTTTATTTCAAGAATTCTTGCCAATAAAGAACTGGTTTCTAACCTAGATCCAAGGCTCATTCCAAGTACATATGTATGTATGGGTAGGGAGTGCTAGGACTGTGGCCTTGTTGCCCAGGGCGCGGCGGTCCAAAAAAGTTTAGGAAACACCGGAGTAAACCCTTCAATGCAACGCCCCTGCATGCGCAGTTTATTGACTGAACGAAATAAAACAAAAATACGTCGTTAGCTGAGAAGTGCTTTCTGATTAACGTTAAAGATAAAACAAGCTGCAGCAGATTCTAAATTTTTGAAGAAAAGAGGATTAAATCAGGCGATGTATTTGGTAAACTTCATTGTGTTGTTAGACTATGAAGGTAATGGTTTCACAAAACTTTTCTTCCAGCTGATTACTGTATGGCTGGCAGCTGTATTATGGTGAACCTATCTTAGGATATATTAGGTTCTTATGCATATATTGCTAAAAAAAAATTTATAACATTAAGGAGGTGGGTGATTAGAATCTTTATGCAGATTAGTTTCTCGTTCAGTTTTCTTTGTGGTTGAATGTACCCAGGTCTCTAAAATGTGATGATTTACTTAGGAAGTTATCCTGCTCATCTTAGTGGAGACTAATATTAAAACCGAGCTCCTTAAAGGTGCTGCACGCATTCTAATATATATATATATATACATAAGCGTAGTGATCGGTGTGAGCGCAGACGTAGGCGTGTCAACCACATGGTTCCGAGTTCTGTCTTCCTTTTGGGAACACTGGGCAAGTATCTTCTACTATAAGCCTAGGGCCGACCAAAGCTTTGCGACTGCATTGGTTAAATGGAAACTGAAAGCCCGTCATATATATATGAGACAGGCGGGGTTGTATAGTAAGAGGCTTGCTTCCCAACGACATGGTTCCGGGTTCAGTCCCACTGTGTCACACCTCGGCCAAGTGTACTCTATTATAACCTCGGGTCGACCAAAGCTTTGTGAGTGGATTTGCTTCACGGAAACTGAAAGAAACCCGTCGTATATATATATGTATATGTATATATATATATATATATTCCTACCCCATCACCGTTTGACGTCAGGTGTTGATGCATCAACGTCCCCGTAAGTTGGCGGTTCAACAAAATTTACCGATAATATAAGTATTAGACTTAAAAATAAGTCGTGGGGTCGATTTGTTCAGCTAAAAGCCTTCAAGGCGGTGCTCCAGTATAGCTGCAGTAAATGAATAAATGAACACACACACACACACACACA
>NC_068987.1:108915649-108917567 GCF_001194135.2 Octopus bimaculoides
ATATATACATATATATATATATATATAATAAGCGTAGAAATTACTATTATTAAATAATATCAATTTCAACCAGTGGTCAGCACACTTAAAGAACATCCTAGGACCGTGAATTCTATTTAAATATAAACAATATGAAAGACCACTATGTGGAGCCCTTGTATGCTAAAAAAAGAGAAGTCAAACCGTCTTACCACGAAATCTGCGTTCTCAAATTAGCAAGACGGTTTGGCGTCTATTTTTAGCATACAAGAGATCCACATAGTGGTCTCTCATATTATTTGTGTGTGTATGTGCCCGTGTGTGTGTGTGTGTGTGTGTGTGTGGATATGAGTGCGTGACTGTATATGTGCGTGAGTATGTCGGTGTGTTTTACGTGTTACTTGCCACGCACCACCACTTAGCAACCAATCTTGGCTGGTTTACACCCCGCAACTAGTGGTTTTGTAAAAGTAAGTACCAGGTTTCACAACAAATTAGAAATGAAAGAGTAATGGAGTCAATTCATTTGACTAAATTCATTCAATGTTGTACCCGAGCATGGCTGCAGTCCAATGACAAAGCATACTTCCCAACCACATGTTTCGGGGTTCAGTCCCACTGTGTGGCACCTTGGGCAAGTGTCTTGTGTTTTTGCCTTGGGTCGACCAAAGCCTTCTGAGTGGATTTGGTAGACGGAAACTGGAAGAAGCCCGTCGTATATATATATATTCTTTTATTTGTTTCGGTCATTTGACTGCGACCTTGCTGAAGCACCGCCTTTAGTCGAACGAATCGACCCCAGGACTTATTTTTTGCAAGCCTAATACTTATTCTATCGGTCTTTTTTGCCGAACCGCTAATTTACGGGGACGTAAACACACCAGTATCGGTTTTCAAGTGATAGTGGGGTACAACACACACCCCCACACACATATATATACGACGGGCTTCTTCCAGTTTCCGTCTACCAAATCCACTCACGAGGCTTTGATCGGCCCAAGTCTATAGTAGAAGACACTTGCCCAAGTTGCTACGCAGTGGGACTGAACCCGGAACCATGTGGTTGGAAAGCAAGCTTCTTACCACACCGCAACACACACACACACACATATATGTATATGCATATATATATATATATTTGTGTACGTGTGTCTGTGTTTGTTCAACCGCCTTCCCTTGACAACCAATGCCGGTGTGTTTATATCCTCGTAACTTAGCGGTTCGGCCAAAAAGGTTAATAGAATGAATACTAGGCTTACAAAGAATAAATCCTGAGATCGATTTCTGGTTGGCCGCAGTCAAATGTCTGAAACAAGTAAAAGAAAAGAATAAAAGAATATATAGTACGTGTATTATATATATACATACACATATATATATGGTCTGTGTGTGCGTGCGTGCGTGCGTGCGCGTGCACGTGTGTGTGTGTGTGTGTGTGTGTGTGTGTGTGTGTGTGTACTTATACATATGTATATAGCGTTGTGTCGATGTGAGTTCACGTATCACTTTTCAGTTTCGTGTTCTTTTACATTTGTATAAACCTATAGGTAACTATAGATTCATATAACATCATCTGTGAGGAACAGCAACAATTAAATTAATGTTTCTTTTGAAGTTGGCGGTGGGGTGTATGAATAGGAAGGACATTCCTGAAACAAGGAACTAGCTTTTGTGTTACATATTTCTAAATTTACTTATTGACGCCATCGTTAATTCACCCTACACTTTTCCCACCTTGTAACGTTTATGACATACGGTATTGTCAATAGCACATAATGTGTACAATAACAGATAGGTGTTTTCAAACGGTGCGCCGGGGACTTAATATGTGTGTATGTATATATGTATGTAAATGTATGTATATATATATATATACATAAATATTTATATGTATATGTATGTATGTATATATATTTGTATATATATATATATATATATA
>NC_068987.1:108917667-108918437 GCF_001194135.2 Octopus bimaculoides
GAACTTAATATTCATATTGGTGTTTGTCTTAAATTCCACTGTGTGTGTGTGCGTGTGTGTGTGTGTGTGTACTCTTTTTTTCTCTTTTACTTGTTTCAGTCATTTGACTGCGGCCATGCAAGAGCACCGCCCTTAGTCGAGCAAATCGACCCTAGGACTTATTCTTTGTAAGCCTAGTAGTACTTATTCCATCGGTCACTTTTAGCCGAACCGCTAAGTTACGGGGAACTAAACACACCAGCATCGGTTGTAAAGCGATGTTGGAGGGACAAACACAGACATACACACACACATACAAATATACATATATACGACAGGCTTCTTTCAGTCTCCGTCTACCAAATCCACTCACAAGGCTTTCTGTCGGCCCGAAGCTATAGTAAAAGACACTTGCCCAAGGTACCACCCATGTGGTTCGTAAGCGAGCTACTTACCACACAGCCACTCTCTTTTATTCTTTTATTTGTTTCAGTCATTTGGCTGCTGCCATGCTGGAGCACCGCCTTTAATATAATCTATGTATTTTATGTGTATTTTCTTTTTACCTGTTTCAGTCATGTGACTGAACGAATTCTAGTCGAAGAAATCGACCCCAGGACTTATTCTTTACAAGCCTACTACTTATTACTACGGGGACGTAAACACACCAGCATCGGTTGTCAAGCAATGGACAGGGAACAAACACCGACCCGCACATACATACATACACACATACATACACACACACACACACACACACACACACACACACACACACACACACACACACA
>NC_068987.1:108918458-108920846 GCF_001194135.2 Octopus bimaculoides
ATATATATATATATATATATATATATATATATATATATACGACAGGTTTCCTTCAGTTTCCATCTACCAAATCCGTTCACCAGGCTTTGGTCATCCCGATGCTATAGTAGAAGACACTTGCCCAAGATGACACGCAGTACGACTGAATCCGGAACAATATGGTTGGGAAGCAAGCTTCTTGCCACACCGCCAAGCCTGCGCCAGTGGCGTATTTATGTATGTATATTTTGGGGAATGTGTGTAGCACCAGTGAGTAGTTTGGTTTTAATATTACCATCACCACACGTAGGGCGTCTGTTGGGTGCGATCGTTAGCATGCTGGACAAAACGCTTAGCGGCATTTCGCTCTGTCTTTAGGTTCTGTTTTCATATTCCAACGAAGTCGACTTCGATTTTCATCGTTTTGTTTTCGATAAGTACCCTGGGGTCGATATGATCAACCTCTTCCCTGCCAAGAAACTGCTGGCCTTGCGCCAAATTTTGAAACCGATGTAGCAATTACCTGCCTAAGTAACTCACCATACTTCGGAGACCTCCGTATATATCAATCATAGGGACAGTTGAATGAGAAACCAATGTACTTAAAGATTCCAATCATCCGCCTCCCCAATGTTATAAAGCAAATTACCAATATCGTGCGAGAGGATGGCTTAACAGCTTTCTCCAAAAGACCCTAATATATGCCGCGCAAGCAGGCAGAAACTTTAGCACTCCAGGCGAAATGCTTAGCGATATTTCGTCTAACTTTACGTTCTGAGTTTAAATTCTACCGAGATCGACTTTGCCTTTCATCCTGTAGGCCTTGATAAATTAAGTACCAGTCGCGTACTGATGTCGATCTAATCGCCTGGCCTCCTCCCCACAAAATTTCGGGCCTTGTGCCTAGAGTAGAAAAAAATATCTGCCGCAGTGTTTGGAAATATTGAGCCTATCGTTAGAGTTGCTCTTTTAAAATCCTACGTCCCAGACAACAAACTTAAAGAAGCAGAGGTTAGACAACTTCATTAAGAACTGGCTGCAACTACAACAGTGTGGCCATATTGCTTTTTATTGTTGGTGAGTGTAGGTGGTAGTTGTGGTGGCGATGGTGGCGGTGGCGGTGGCGGCGGCGGCGGTGGTCGTCGTCATGACAGTGTGGCGGTGAGTTTTGTTAGTGTTGAAATTTTTTACAGGTGATTGAAGGGCTGAATGTCAGTTAAAGAATATGCTAGAAAATAAATCGTCAGCCATTATGCAAAGATACATATATCATTCCATAAATCATTTAACAAAGCATTTCAACCATTTTAAACATAACACCCACACATACATACAAACATACATACATACACACATACATACACATATAAATACATGCAAACACACATACATACATACATACATACATACATACATACATACACATACAGATACATACACACATACATACAAACATATACACACAGATACGTACACACATACGTACCCACATACACACATACATACCTACATACATACATACATAAATACATACATATATACACACACATACATACATAAGTACATACACACATGAATATGCACGTACATACATAAATACATACACACACTTATATGCATACACACATACACACATACATGCATACATAAATACATACATACACACATACATACATACACACTCACATACATTCATAGATACATAAATAAATACATACACAAACACATACATGAAAACAGACAGACATACATATATGTGCGTGAGTGTACGTGTAACACGTACAGACAAAATACGCGCAAGCGAACACGCGCATACATAAACAGAATACATAGACACAGCATGCTCTCACACACATTAGGACATACATAGACACACATATAAACACACACATAAACACAGACACAGACTCGCATGCCTAAATATGAGTAAACACACACGCACAAATACATACACATGAAAACACACGTCCTCATACATATATTTATATGAAGCTCTTTCTTATCCATCATATATACAAGACAAGGACAGCCGTGTCCAGATTTCACAGCCTTTGACAGTATATATAAATACATTCTATTCGCAAAAATATAATAAATCTGTTGATCTCAGAATATGTCATTTATCAAAGGAAGCAAGTAGGGTCACGTGGTGCGCTGGCAACCCTTATTCTAAAGTGTTAATTTATTGTCACAGCAGGGCGTCTATGTGTGACCCTATATGTTGCAAATACATGTGGCTATATTAAAATGTCTCGCTGTCTCTATCAATCATTATATCTCAGCTTTGTCTCCCGCTCTGTATATATGCATATATGTGTGTGTATATATGTATATATATATGTGTGTGTGTGAATGTATTTGGTGTGTGTGTATGTATGTATATATATGTTTATATATATATATATATAT
>NC_068987.1:108920995-108925695 GCF_001194135.2 Octopus bimaculoides
TATACATATATATATATATATATATATATATATATATGTATGTATGTGTATATGTATATGTATGTGTATATGCATATGTGTGTATGTGTGTTCGTGTGTGTGTGTGTGTGTGCGTATGTGTATATATACCGTATATACTCGCGTAGGAGTCGAATTCTTTAGACTATTTTTTTTAAGGTCAAATTTATGGGGTCGACTATTACATGAATACTACTTTTGAGAGACTGAAATTCAAGCTAAAATCCAAAGTACCCTATCAGCAGTAGAAGCCCAACTGATGATGACGATGACAACAACGATGATGATGATGATGATGATGATGATGATGATGATGATGATGATGATGATGATGATGATGATACAAGCCATTAAAAGAGGAAATTGCATGAATGTGGGCAATGAAGGAAGCAACTGTCCTCTCGGTTGTTGTAGGGACACTGGGATCGTTAACAACCAGGTTTGAGAAATTTGGTGGAGACCTTGGGGGTTGACATGAGGTAAGTACATGCTCAGAAAACAGCTCCATTGTGGACAGCGAGGATTCTGAAATTGGTACTTGGATGTCAAGTATCGTGGATAGGAACCCGGTAAAACCTTTGGAAACAGGTTTCTGTTCGCTCCTGAAAAAATAGCCAGTGCAAGTGAAATCGAGATCTCAGAAGTGAAATCGAGATCTCAGAAGTGAAATAGAAATATGCTTGCAGCATGTCCTGTGCATACATTTTAGCAATGGTGATATAGCACCCCTCAACATATGCGTAGTGCTCGCTATCAAATGGTATTTTATTATAAGCACCGAGCTTACCACTTTCCTCGAAATTCCTGATCTCAAGCCACAATTTGAAAACAATAAGAAAAACCATAACCATGTTTTTTTAAGAAATTATAAATATAAAGAGTTACGGAACTTTATTAAATGAAAATTGAAAATTGAAAATGCGGTCATTTTCGACTCGGCATAATTTAGATGGCATTACCCCGTTTTTTCACCTTGGCAACATATTGAACCAGCGTGAGGGAATATATTGAAACGAAATATATCAAACAAGGGTAGGAAAGCAAGAAACTGAAGCGTATCATGAACAGTAGAGGAGAGAGTTTGGAAAATCTCGGGTGACACCTTGAAAACGAAGAGCAATGCAGTGAGGTATTTCCAGCTGAAGTATAGAATAGCACGGAACGTTCTTTGCTGTCGTAAACAACAAATGAATTATTATCATTACTAGCGGTTGCACCCAATGCAGTTGCAATAAGATCGGTTGCAACGAATTTGTGACCGCTGAGAAGGGCTTGAACGTTGCACTCCACCACTACCAACTACAGCTTTGTTATACATTGCTGCGTGAAAGGAATAACGGCATGTGTTTGTTTTCATGTCAATTTATACATAGAAACAATTCAAGATTAGACTGAAGGATTACTCAGTACATTTTAGTTGACCTCATATATATATATATATATATATATAACTGGTACTCCGTCGGTTGCGACGAGGAAGGCTCCAAGTTAATCTGATCAACAGAACAGCTTGCTCGTGAAATTAACGTGCATGTGGCGAGTATTCCATGGACAAGGAGATTCAGCGTGACACAAAGTGGGACAAGACTGACCCTTTGAATTACAGGTTCTACTCCCTTTTGCCAGTTGTGTGAACTGGATCAACATGAAATAAAGTGTTTTACCCAAGGGCACAACGCATCCCTGGGAATTGAACTCATGACGCTACGATTGGGAGTCGAATATCCTAACCACTAAGCCAAGTGTCTTCACAATATATATATATATATATATAGGGTTGGTGATGTGTGTGTGAATCCATAACCGGGCATGTGAGGGCATGAATGTATATATGTAGATATATAATGTGTATAATGTATTTATATTCACCACCACTCTTATCTATGTGTAAGTACGCGCAATTTTTTCTTCTTTCTTTATCTATGTATTTACTTATTGAACGGCATAGCAAGCAAACTATCGGAAAAATATGAATCATCCACATGACATTTTAATCGTCTTAAGAATTTTTTCCAGAAATATCTAGGGAAATACTGTTAACAGCAGTGTACAAATATATAGCCACCTCGATTTGTAACTAGTGTGGTAAGTGCTAACGCACGAAGCTCTCGGCTCATGAGTCACTCTGTCGGTTCTACTAAATATCAGTGTGTGCGTGTGTGTGTGTGCTCGCTTCATATATAACGTTCACACCAGTCATGTGCAAATTGCGGCCTGCGTGAGTTTCTGAATGACACGGTTAGAATCTCGTCTGATGATCCATATCTCATGCGGCTTTTCCTCCAAAAAAGTTGACTGTGGTTTGGTTTAAATCCTAGTCGACGCTGAATGAACTATGAAAAGCATTCCAAATTGCCACCTGTGCCAACATGACCTTTTTTCACACACAGTGAATGTAGGACTAGATCAGTGTTTCCCAGCCTTTTCACAGTGGATCCCAACACTGGTTCCCAACCCTTTTTATTTAAATGAATTTTCACACAGCCCCATTTTAATATGATTATCCCTATATGTATATATATGTTTGTGTGTGTGTGTGTGTGTGTGTGTGTGTGTGTGTGTGTGTGTGTGTGTGTGTGTGTGTGTGTGTGTGTGTGTGTGTGTGTGTGTGTGAAGACGCGTGGCTGAGTGGTTAGGGCATTCGGCTCACGATCGTATAGTCGTGAGTTCAATTCTCGGCGACCTGTTGTGTCCTTGAGCAAAACACTTTATTTCACGTTGCTCCGGTCCACTCAACTGGTAATAAATGAGTAGTACCTGTACTTCAGAGGGCCGGCCTTGTCACACTCTGTGTCACGCTGAATCTCCTCTGAAAACTACGTTAAGGGTACACATGTCTGTGGAGTGCTCAGCCACTTGCACGTTAATTTCACGAGCAGGCTGTTCCGTTGATCGGATCAGCTGAGACCCTCGTCGTCGTAACCGACGGAGTGCTCCTGTATATATGAAATTTTGAATTTAGTTTCGCGGACCACCAGGGATGCGGACCACCAGGGATGCGGACCACCAGGGGTTGGGAACCACTGGACTAGATCAAGTTTTCTCAACTGGGGTCTATGTGGCCTGTGAGGGTCCATATGCCCTCTGAAGGTCCATGTGACCTCTAAGGGTCCATATAAGACTTTTGGGAGTCCACGTAATAAAATAGTAAATTGGGAATTTACAATAGTATTTCATGGGCCCTGAAAAAGTTTGCTTTTGATGTATGCATTGGTATGTATTGCAAGAGGTAACTAGATTTCTTGCTCTAAAATTTTACATACTTCCACCTACACAAGGTAATGTGAAAAACAGAATAGGAATTTTGAAGTGGGGCTTACCAGAATAAAATAGTAATGAGAGGGCTCCATAGATAAAATATGGTTGAGAACCCCTAGATTAAATGAACCTCATTGTCCCTCTTTCTTAAATGACAGTCTGAAATGATACGAACGAGATTTAACAGCTATTATTTCTTTATTGCCCACAAGGGGCTAAACATAGAGGGGACAAACAAGGACAGACAAAGGGATTAAGTCGATTACATCGACCCCAGTGTGTAGCTGGTACTTAATTTATCGACCCCGAAAAGACAAAAGGCAAAGTCGACCACGGCGGAATTTGGACTCAGAACGTAACGGCAGACGAAATACCGCTAACCATTTCGCCCGGCGTGCTAACGATTCTGCCAGCTCGCCGCCTCTTTAACAGCTATTTCTTATAGATCAAACGACTGTGTAATGACTTCCGTTGTAGGTAAATTTTTGAGTTTGTATGCAGCCATGTAAAAGTACTAATATGGGATAAAAAGAAATAAAAAAAACCCATAATTCTTACCGATGATACTGGAAACACAAATATATTTTTTGGATGACCGAAAACACCTGGCCTAATGGTTAGGTTGCTCGGTTATTGTCGTAGTATCATAAGTACAATTCTTGATCCATACAGTGCGTTGTATCCGAGACTAAAATACTTTATTTCACGTTCTTTTCAGTCTATTCAACTATAAGCTATTTCTTGCAAGGTGTTAAGGCAGACCATTTCCCTCCAGTTCTCACAACCTGCATACTCTGCTGGGTCAAAGGTGAAGGGACCGACAAGGTGTCTGGGTTAGCTCACAACTCAATAAGCATCTAAAGCAATTAGCGAAAGTGTAGTACATGTTATCAAGCCATGCTCCCCTACGAGTAACGACTCGATTTATTATCTCTTGCTTGGAGGCTGTGTTACCAATTACACTGAACTTCGGGTTCTTAAAATATCTTCTAGTTGCTAATTTTTCTTCTAACTTCAATTTACAATGAGGTTCACATAGATATAGTGTTACGTATTGTTTATATTAAATGTCTTACATAACTTTGTCGAGAACAAACCGACTCTATTTGGCTTACTTTCCAAATATTTATCTTAAATTTGTTCAATATCCAACAAACATCTAAATGAAAATATGTGATGATGTTCGCTGTGTTGACTTCTCCGTCTAGTCTATCTATCTATCTATATATATATATATATGTGTGTGTGTGTGTGTGTGTGCATAATATATATGTATATGTATATATACATATATGTGCATATATACATATATACATATATAGGTGTGTGTGTGTATATATATGTATATATCTATATATATATGGATTTATGTATGTATGTATATATATATATATATATATATATATATATATATATATATATAT
>NC_068987.1:108926185-108926869 GCF_001194135.2 Octopus bimaculoides
AGATTCACACACACACACAAACGACACACTCATAAGCGTGCGCACACGCACGCACTCCTACACGTGCACATACATACACAGACACATACACACACTCACACAGGTAAATCTATGCTACAAACACACACAATGGATTTTATGATGTATTGTGTACATAAGTTTCACGAAAGAGATACGGTTTAAAGTATACACACATGTATGTATACATGTGTGTATGTATGTATGTATGTATGTATGTATGTATGCATGTGTGTATGTATGTATGTATGTATGTATGTATGCATGTATGAATATACACATATTCACAGATATGTCTATATATATAAATATTCACAGACGTGTGTGTGTGTGTGTGTGTGTGTGTATATATAAATATGTATGTATGTATATAAGCGTACGTATTCACACACTAACACGCGTTTCGACATATTTATAGACGTTATATTAAAAATAACAGAGAAATAAATAAAGCAATGATGCACACACACAAGCAAACAAAAATTATTACGGATCCCAACAGCTAAAAAGAAGAAAAAGACACAGAAGGAAAGAATCCGGAAAAATATCAATAAATTGACCGCGTGGCTAAACTCCATATAACAGTTAGTTTCCCATGTATGACAAGTTAGGTATACATATACATACATACATACATACATACATACATACATAAATGCATATATA
>NC_068987.1:108927226-108928385 GCF_001194135.2 Octopus bimaculoides
TATATACATATCCATGTATAAGCATGCATGTATGTATGCCGATACGGTTTTTGTGAGGATATTTTTTTAAAGTTTTGATTAAATATTAGAGATATCGAATTTAAATTTTGATTCAATTTAGTAGCCATAAAATGTCAGTATCCCGTTTATATCTATTGTTTGAATCTATCTCGCCTGCCACACGAGATTCTCCGATATTCCTTAGGTCGTAACCCTGAGCTATATGAAGCTGTATAAATATCGTTTATTATTTTATATCTATTGATCATTAAACATATCTTTCACGTCTGAAATTTTCAATTTCATTATGATTTTTAAAATACCTTCATGGTACTAATATTAGTAGAATACTGTATAGAAAAACAGCTAATATTTTCGGTTTGAAAATTTGAATTAATTAAAGTAGTCACTTTATATACAAGAATCGAAAATAAGGAAACGTGTACAAGATTGTTCAAAAATGAACACAAGCGTACAAACAACGTGAGACTGCCACGAACCGATTGAAAGTGAATATAGTAAACGGAAAATGTGCAGAATTCCGTTAAATATGCAGATCATTGCAACGTTATTTAGAAGGTAAATTGATAATTTCTTGTGAAAAGGCTAAAAATGATACAGCGTGCGCAACAATTTGTTAAGTAGATGGGATTATGTTACTAATTATTTGTTTTCAATAACGAGGGAAAATATATTTCGTTATTAAATATATTAATTGAGACTCAAGAAGTATTTACTTCTTCGCCATCAAAACTTCCTTTTCGACATGCATAATTTATGAATAATACATAACATTTGTATTTCGACACTATAAACAGAACGATACATTGATAAATACATATAGAAATGTGTGCGCGTGTGCGTGTGTGCGCGTGCGTATATGTATGTATAAATATACTTTCTATTAGAGGCAAAACGCCTGAAACTTTGGAGGAAGGGCCAGTCGATTAGATGGACACCAGTACGTAACTGGTACTTAATTTATCCACCCCGAAAGGATAAAAGACAAGTCGATCCCGGCGGAATTTGAACTCAGAACATAGCGGTAGATGAAACAGCGCTAAACATTTCGCCCCGCGTGCTAACAAGTCGGCCAGCTCACCGCTTTTTACGTGTGTGTGTGTGTGTGTGTGTGTGTGTGTGTGTGTGTGTGTGTGTG
>NC_068987.1:108929018-108930296 GCF_001194135.2 Octopus bimaculoides
TATATATATGTACATATATGTATATGTTATTATTTAACAAGATCATTATTGACATTTCGGCCAACGAGCCCATTATCAGTCCGGTGCTGGCTAAAATAGCTAGAACTTCGAAGTCACTGTCAAGATTATTCTTGTTAAAGAATAATAAACTTGCACTCTACTGAAAGTATTGAGTAATCCTTCAGGTCAATGTAAAATTTTTATTATTACAACATATAAACAAATTTTAACATACACACACATATTTATATATAAATATATATATACAGATATGTATATATATATTTATATTCATGTGTGTATATCTATATTATACTCTTATATATTTACATCCATACATATATGCATACAAATACATACATGACGTTGGTGTGGTGTATGTTTGTGTGTGTCTGTCTGTGTTTGTAATGCTTTTCGCGATGCTAAGAAGCTAAAGTATACTGGATTTAACTTGAATGACGCTACTTTCTTTACTTATGCATTTAATCCAAGATGGCAATAACTCTCAATCGATCTAATGCTGCAAGTAATGAAATATATATTAATCTTTCTCTTTTTTTTTTTTCATTTTCGTAGACAGGAGAATTCGTAAAACTACATTATAGAATATTAGCGGTATTGGCATGTATATAATATAGTAAAAGCTCAATAAAAATTTATCCTTATTTTGTCTATTCCAGCGAACTTATTAATAATTCAACATATGTTTACATTAACTTGGCAACTATAAAACATTCATCGAGATGTAATTTTACATAATATGTAATGACGTGTATAATAATAGCTCTATAGTAATTTAAACAGATTTCTTCTATTCAAGATTTTCTTACTGATAGATTGTATTAAAATAATTATGAGTACATTAGCTTAGTCAGTAGCACAACGTTTTGATGATTGAGCTGTAAACCAGAATATATACGTCAATACTCCATATATGCATGTGTATATATATATATATATATATCTATATATATAAAAATGAGAATGTGTGTCTGTCTGTCTGTCTGTCTGTCTGTGTGAATCCCTAAAACTCGAGAACTACGCAACCAATTTCATTCAAATTTTACACATGCCTTACTTAGGGTTCCAGTTGTGTTTTAGTCAAAAAAAATTATTAACTTCTTGCGGAGTTCGAGCCCACGGCAACATAATATCTCCTCCACTATTTAAGTATTACGTGTCAAAAGTGAAACAAAAACACTCATGTCAAATACTTTCACTTTAAAAATGAAACTATTCTACTAACTGAAACAATCACATTTCGATACTGTAATGACA
>NC_068987.1:108937013-108941893 GCF_001194135.2 Octopus bimaculoides
ACAAACACACACATATGTATATGTATATATATATATGTATATGACGTTGACCACTAACGTGGACAATTAATGTGCTAGAAATAGATCACATCTTGTGTCTATTAAGACCTAAATTGTTCTCAACATGAAATATAGCTGCATACCAAAACGTAAGCGGGCAAGACATTTAAAATCACCTAAAAAAAAACCATTATTAAACAGGGACCGGTTTCGGATTTAACGAATCTTACCGATTGTTTATATATATATATATACATATACATATGTGTGTGTTTGTATGTATGTATATATGTGCCGCTTTCACCAAATTTCTCACTTTCTCATGTTATCACCCTTTATCTTTCTACCTCATCCTCTATATCCTTATCTTTCTTTCCTTTTATCATTCACTTTATTTATCTCCTCTACTGATATGGCCAATGCCGTATGTTATAAACCATTTTGAATGTAACTATAAAACTTTATTTAAGGTTAAAAATAAAAAATCGAACCTGCTTCCGGCTTCGTTAATGCTGTCTTCAAACCACGCTCAAGTTCCTAACGCTGCAGATGCTCTCGTCTGTCCTACTTCTCTCACTGCTATATATTTCTGTTTTCTTTTTTTCTCCAATTCTCTGTACGTCACTCATCTTCCTTGTCCTCTTCTCCCCGCCACTGCCACTTTTTTTTCCCAACTCTTCACTAACAGGTTTGAAAAGTTATGTGAACATTTTAACCAAGACTTAGAAACAAAATGGCGTCAACTTCCTGTGTTATTATCGCTGTTTAAATTTTTCACTCATTTTCATTCATTTGTCTAAATTTACTTGACCTTTGTCTCCTTTTTCGCAAACTTCCTCCTACTTTTCTCTTTATCTCCACCTTCTAGAAACATCCAAGAAAGCAACCAAGAACTTTAAGAAAATAAAACTAAAATGGAGCTAACTTCCGGTGTTATTACTGAAATTCATTAAATAGTAAAGAATCGATTCAGAATGGCTAGGTCATTCATATAGGAGTGAATACTGGATATATATATATATATATACACACACACATATATGCATATGTGCGCGTTTGTAAGTGTGCCTGAATACATACATACATGTGTGTGTGTGTTTGTGTGTATGTATGTATACATATGTACGTATGTACATATGTATATATGTATATGTATGTATGTATGTATGCATACATGTATGTATGTATGTAATGATGTATGTATGTATGAATGTTTATGCGTGTATAATACGTATACACACACCGAAAATTCAAATACGCACACACATTCGCACGCATGCGCACAGATATATACCCTCGCACAATTAATTGGATTTCTCTATGCTTTGAGTCAATCACACATGTAGATTGCATCAAGCATAAGATTTTCAATGTAAATGTTGCTTTCCATATTAGCTACACTTGATAAACAGCAATCATTTCTACTCTAGGCACAAGGCCCGAAATTTGGGAGGAGGGGGTAAGTCGATCAGATCGACCCAGAATGTAACTGGTACTTAATTTATCGACCCCGAAAGGATGAAAAGCAAAGTCGACCTCGGCGGAATTTTAACTCAGAACGTAAAGAGAGACGAAATACTACTAAGCATTTCGCCCGTCGTGCTAATGTTTCGCCCGTCGTGTTAACGCCAACTCGCCGCCTTTTATAAACAGTAATCTGCTGAAGAGCATAGACTGGAAACTTCAAGCACTTCTTCCATTTTTCCTGAGCGACAAACTTATACAAACTGTTTATTGTTCCTTCCCCTGTCTCTGTTTTTTTGTTTTTTGCTTTGGTATCATTTCAACCACACACACACACATACAAACGTGTGTGCGCGTAAGTGGTTATATTAATTATTAAGTTTACTACTTTATCGCTGATTCAAATTTGTTTCTGGTGTTGTAATCTTCAGATAGTAAATCAACAAACAAATATTTTTAACTTACAAATATGCATACAGTACGACGGACATGTCACGTGATTATCTTTGGATTATTGTTTTTATATTTTATAATATTAACCTCATTGTTAGCTTTTCTTTTATCGTTTATTTTTTTCAATCAAATGATTGTGGCCATACTGCAGCACTGCTCTGAAAGATTTTAATAACTGTACTTATTTTGTCAATGCTTTTAGCAGAACTGCTAAGCCACGTGAACGTAAACAAATTAACAGCGGTTATCAGGCACTGGAAAGGATACAAATACACTCACAATCATACACATACACACATATGAGTGGCTGTGTGGTAAGTAGCTTGCCTACCAACCACATGGTTCTGGGTTCAGTCCCACTGCGTGGCATCTTGGGCAAGTGTCTTCTACTATAGCCTCGGGCCGACCAAAGCCTTGTGAGTGGATTTGGTAGACCGAAACTGAAAGAAGCCTGTCGTATATATATATATATATGTGTGTGTGTGTATATGTTTGTGTGTCTGCTCCCCCCCCCAACATCGCTTGACAACCGATGGTGGTGTGTTTACGTCCCAGTAATCTAGCTGTTCGGCAAGAGACCGATAGAATAAGTACTAGGCTTCCAAAGAATAAGTCCTGGGCTCGATTTGCTCGACTAAAGGCGGTGCTCCAGCATGGCTGCAATCAAATGACTGAAACAAGTAAAACAGTAAAAGAGCATATGCATACATATATACATACATGCTAACCATATATATATACGACGGGCTTCCATACAGATTCCGCCTACCAAATCCACTGACAGGGAATTGATCATCTCGGGGCTACAACATAGTTGCTCAGGGTGGGGCGCAGCGGTACTGAAACCGATACCAAGTGTTTTCTAAACGAGCTTCCTAGCTATACAACCTGTCAGGTTGATTATTTAAAATAGTCATTTCCAAAGCTACTTGACGATTTTAGGAGGGGTTTTGGTAGTCTTGTCTTATAGCAATCTCGAAAGATCGTTATCGGCGTTGAATACTTGCAAAGCAGTAACGACGTTGTAGAAGAAAAACATATATAAAATATTTTATAAGCAGAACTGCCAGTCTTGATAATATCTATATTCTGGAAGCCGTTCATGGATTTTGTCGTCAAACTGTTAATATTATCGAATTCCAAACACATTAAGAATGTTATGTCTTCTACTTCGTGTTATATAATCTAGTTATTGTCGACGGCCTTTCTCTAAAATAAAATCTGAAGTGTGAAGAAGAAGAGTCTTGCATGCATGGGCTTCCTAAATGATCTTGCCGAAACCTGCGTCTAGATATGAGAATAAACATTCAGCTTTGACACACTGAGATGCAAAGTTGATTGTTATCTAGGTAAGCTCTGCGTCTCGCACTAACCGCAATAAGCAGCTTCCACTATATATATATATTATGGATATCAGACGTTTTGGCACAATCCCGTTAGCGCCGCTGACTTAATGCTGCTGTTTCCCCGCCTTTCTCTTTCTCTCTCTCTCTCTCTCTCTTTCTCTTCACTTAATGTGTATGAGGAGTGGATAATGATTATGTCAGTCGTATTCATTTAAATTGTAAAGTATCTCGCCTTGGCTTTCTCTCTCTTCCCCACTCTTTCTATCAAACTATCTATCTATCTATCTATCTATCTATCTATCTATCTATCTATCTATCTCTAACTCATACACAAACACACTGTGTGTGTAAACATTCAGTGTGTGAGGAGAAGGAATTCTGTTCAATTAATATGTTGCAATGTCTCTCTCTCTCTCTCTCTCTCTCTCTCTCTCTCTCTCTCTCTCTCTCTCTCTCTCTCTCTCTTTCCCTCTCCCTCACTCTCTCTCTCACTCACTCTCACTCTCTCTCTATCCCTATCTCTATCTAGTTCTCTCTCTCTCTCTCTCTCTCTCTATCTATTTATCAATCTATCTATATGTATATATTTGTGTGTGCGTGTATGCATGTGTTTGTCCCCAGTGGCAATCTAAACAGTCGCCAAAACAGGCCGAATGCCCAGTGAGCTGTGTGAACGCGCCAATGTCCAAACAACTGCGCCCAATCATCTTATTCCTATATAATATGATACACGCATGTGTGTGTGTGTGTGTGAGAGAGAGAGAGGGGACACGATATAAGCCCCCAAAGAGTTCAATATTTACTAACAAGATGCCACATAGCCCTTCACCTATCACTCGCCTCAACCACCACAATTTTAGTCCCCACCGTCAGCTCATCATACCTTCACTACTAGAATACAACAACAGCGCCATATAGCAACATAATTTCAGGTCTTTAGTACCGAAACCTGCCATTGACACATGTCGAGTTTTCTGGGTTATCATCATTGCCACGACCGAACGATCGTCAAGCTCGAACGAAATCTGCCCACCCGTTCAATCCGTCGGGTGGGTTTCGCAGAACGATTTGACAGTTTCCATAATATAACACCTTCGCCCTCGACCTTTCACCGTCGTACACATACAGATACTCAAATATACACATACAGATACACATATGCACACACGTATAGAAATATAAAATACACATTTAATCACATGCGTAAATACAGCATAATACACACACACACACACACACGTATATATACACACACACACGTATACACACACACATTGCGCCTTTGTCTATCAGCCTTCAATTTTATGGGTCAGCAACTCCTTCACGTCTGTGTCGTTCCACGCCACCCTCTTTATCGTCATCAAAGGACAAGTCGATCGTGGTAGTGACAGTGGTGACGATATCATTGATGATGGTGGTGGTAATGATGATGACGATGATGATGATAATGATGAAGATGATGACGAAGAAGATGATCATCATCATGGTCATCAGGATGACGATGTTGGACGTGGTGGTTGGGTGAGGTTGGTGACTTTAACGTAGTGTTGGTGATGGTAGTGCAGATGCACATAATGGAGCCGGCGGCGGTGGCGGCGGCGGCGGTTGCGGCGGCGG
>NC_068987.1:108942529-108943331 GCF_001194135.2 Octopus bimaculoides
TATATATATGTATATATATATATTGTAGGCACAAGGCCTGAAACTGAGGAGGAAAATCGACTACATCCACCGTAGTCCACAACTGGTACCTTTTTTTTTTTTGTATCGACCCCGAAAGGATGGAAAACAAGGTGGTCGACCTCGTGACATTAGAACTGAAATCAGAATGTAATGAAGGTCGAGATGCCGCTAAGCATTTTGCCCGGCGTCTTAACGATTCTGCCAGCTCGCCTTGTGCTTCCCCTGCCCTGACACGTGACCGGTGTCTAGTGAAGGTAGTGTCATTCTTTTTCGCCCTGCCTTTAGCCGGACTGGTCGTGCTGGTCGGTGTTCCAGCTACGTCATTCAGGACTAACTCCATCTCACCTTACGCTACCGCACTTAGTTCGTTTGATAACTACAAAGCTCTTTCTGTTGTATTTGTGGTATTTGTAAAATTATTATTTTTTCTTCTTCTGTTGTATATAGCCGTAAGGTTTCGCGTTGTTATATATGCATAATTCTTCGCCTGTTGTATTTATATATGTCTTGCTTGTTTCTATCTCAGTATAAATTCGCTAACTTTTTCCCAGTAGCTTAATAACAGTACTGGCACCACCAAGATTGAGTGGTCTTAATGATAATGGTACGAAATCACGATGATATCTTTGGTCATTGACTGACGAAGAAAATTCAGCTGCGAATATTTCGTGTATCGTGTCCTTGTCTATATTCCCTGTCTTTTAAGTTTTCACTTTGCTTCCTGTTTGCTCTGCTTTCCTACACATACACGCACACACACACATATATATATATATATATA
>NC_068987.1:108943763-108944409 GCF_001194135.2 Octopus bimaculoides
GCATATTCTGTTGTGTCTGAGGAGAGTCATTTTCTTATTGTGCCTTAAAATTTAACACACTCACCGTTAAAATTTCCACTTATTTTTCTTTTTATTTTCCTAAAATTTTCGTTGTGTCTTGCAACCTTTTCAATAGTCTTGACAGTCAAGACAATTGGACGAGATGTTCTCCTGGGGCTAAAAGCAACAGCAACATCCACCCTTAGGGGTCAGCCACATTTAAGTGGCAAATATACTTCACCTTATATATGTATAATTTGGAACAAACAGTACATATATATAGGTATACATATACTTTCTCCAATCACACACCTACAACCGCAGATATACATGCATATGCATATCCGTATAAAAGAAGGGGACGTGTGCATGAAAGTCGCACTCATGCACCTGACAGATTCTTACACTCATATACATATATACACACGTGCACACTCATATACATATATACAGACGTGCACACATATACATATAAAATATATACATACATATACATATACTCACACACGTACACATTCACACAATTAAAAAATTAAAAAATTAAAAAATATATATATAAAAATTTTAAAAATGTTAGGACATATGGAAAGCTTGTGCAGGAACATACTAAAAGTGCGGATTCTATCCGTGATCGGGGGGGGGGGGG
>NC_068987.1:108944427-108947525 GCF_001194135.2 Octopus bimaculoides
GGCGCAAAACCGTAAAAGGTATATTTTGTCACATGTGGACATGACCCAAAAAGTTCGTCGTTAGTGCAACACCCATCACAGCTAAGCCTCCACATTTACACATGAATACGCACTATTTATTGTTATACTTATGTAATCACGAATCTAGGAATGTCGGGGTTGAAAATGAACAGACTCACTAATATCACTCGAAACATATATAATGTTTACCAAGTCTTTATTCACATTACCAAATTCGCTGTTTGCTCAAGATTTTCCTTCTCGAAACAGGTTTATAAATGTTTATCTGCTTTATAACTTATCTGCTAAATCCCCTATTTTACTTGTCTTTCTAGTTTCACAGATAATTAGCTGGAACCAGTAAAAGGATTTAAGAAGTAAATCGTCAGCTAGTTAGCACTTGTCGGACAGGTTAGTTCAAACAAATTCAATCAAGGCAAGACATCACACACATTCACTCTAGCACTGAGCATAACTCACCGATAATTGAGAACAAATTATAGAATTATATAGAATAAAAATACTAAAGTCTTTTATTATATAGAATCTATCGATACGTGTTGTGTATAGCAATAAGAAAATGGAGGGGAATATGTGGTACTCATCAACTTGCAGACGCTGTACTATGTCAATTTACCTGTTTATTTTTCAAAACACTAGCGTAACAATAATTGGGTATCCTCCCAGCAGTAAATTGGATAGATATTATCCCTTAGTGGGTTGGATTCACAGCCCCTAACTTTCTTGGATTATATATCTGTGTGTGTGTGTGTGTGTGTGTGCGCGCGCGCGCGTGTATGTAATAAAGGACAATCAGTAAGTAGTCATAATAATACTCAGAGTTTCAAATACCGGAGCAGAAAGCTTCTAGGCATTTTCATCAGTTATTAAGACAAGAACGTTATTTATATATATAATAAAGAATAAAGCCGTTATATATTTTATCAGTAGCCAGCATATAATATAGACTTATTAAGGTGAATTCTTATATAGAAATTCATAATAGTATAAAATACAATTATAATTAAGGGTATAGAAGAGACTATGCCTATGCTGAAAATAGACGGCAAATACCGTAAATCCTCGAGTATAGTTCGCGCTTGAATATAATACCTAGGGGATTTTTAGAGAACTGTACCTCTCAAAAACCTAAACGTTGCGTATAATACGCACCCCTTCTCTAACTTGAGTCAATGAGGTCTATATAACGTCCTTGGTTTGTAAACGTATATACGATAACGTCCTTTATTATTATTGTATATATAACATAATGCAAACGTGTAGCTTTTTGTGCACTTTGTTTGCAGAAAATAAAGAAATAACTGTAATAACGTCAGTCAAAAATAATATTAAGTAAATTGCCTTTACATATTTATCACTTAGAAAATTTTTCTTAGAAAATAATTTTCATTTTTAACCCTCGTATATAGTACTCACTAGAAATTTTGACCTTTAAATTTTGGGAAAAAAAAGGTCGCATTATACTCGAGGATTTACGGTAGTCAAGCCACTTAAAAATTATCACTTTTATAGTACACAACGTGTTGAAGTAGAGTGAGTAAGCTCGCAGAAATTCATAAATTAGTTAGCCTTGGATTAGTCCAATAACTTTTCCTCCTCACCAAGACATATTTAGGGAAATAAATGAGATATTTATACGAGGAGGTATCAAAAAGTTGCTGGTCTAGTTCTGTAGCGCGCCAACAGATGGTAGCACACGGCTGCGTGCGCAGTGAGAGCTAGCAGTGACCTTCATGAGGCAGTGTGTTAAATGACATCGCTGTGTTTACTTCGCAAGTTATGAAATTTGTGATTTTCTGATCCCATGTATACTGTAATGTGTGATTTTGACATGGACAGGAACAAAGAGCCAGCCTTGAAGTTTTGCATTAAACTTAGGAAGTCTACTACAGAGGCAGCAAGCTTACGGCGACGAGGCGATTGGCTTTAGGTAACCTTTCAAGTGGCACGATCGCTTCATAACCGGAAGAACGTCTATGAAGGACGATGAGCGATCTGGAAGACGATGAGCAATCTAGAAGATCTATCACGAGCGTTACTCCCGGGAATGTGGAAAAAATTCATCAGTTTGAGGATCATCGGGCGACAACCAACGACATTGTTGATGGTGCTTGTCTGTTGTATGGGTCTGTCCAAGCAATCCTAACATCTGGATTCTTCGCGACGACAGTGCGCCTTGGCACCGAGCCTTCCTCATTCGTGAGTTTCTCGCCAAAAACGACATGGGGTCACTTCAGCTCTCACCCTATTTACCAGAATTAGACACCTGCGGACTTCCATCTCTTGCCCAAGAAGTAAAATGCAGTTCAAAGGTCTCCCTTTTAATATCGTTGTCGAGATCGAGAGCGAATCGACGAAGGTCTTCGACTTGCTTACGGAAAACGACTTCCAGGCCGGATTCCAAAATTGGCAGGAACCTTGGGACCAGTGTATTGCTGCGCAACGTGGCTATTTGGAAGGAGATGTTGTTAAAACATAGGTAAATACGCAATGTTTTATTAAACATAACGAGTCCGGGAACTTTTTGATACTACCTCGTGCGAAAAAGAGTAGAACACAATTATGGCCTAGGTATTTTGCATAATTGTAACAAGCCTACATACACGAATACATACATAAAAGTACATACAAAAAATTGTGAATAAATTTAGAATTTGGCAAGACGGTTATTCAACAGAATTAATGTTGCCGTTATTCCTCTTATTAAAAAGAATTAGATGAGTCAGATTCATAGTAAAATATCAGGTAATTTAAAGTGCAAAAACTCTTTTAGTACAGAGAAGTAAATTTTGCTGTTGTTTAAGATGTTATTGTTGTTGAATGCATTTCAAGCGAATTAATATTTAAACGCATCGTATATTTAAAATAAAGGCATTTACGGAAGTATTGATTTTAATGGAGATTTTGTTTTGTGGTAGAAGTGTACGACTACGGAAAAGATAACCATAGGATATTGGATTCGGGGATATGGTAACGTATCAAAGAAGATTATATATGCATAAATATGTATACACACGTACGTGTGTTTGCAGGCAACTATGCATGTGCATAAATGTTCATATATATATATATATATA
>NC_068987.1:108947764-108948806 GCF_001194135.2 Octopus bimaculoides
ATATATATATATATATATATATATATATATATATATATATATATAAACATACCTGTATGTATATATATGCATGTGTGTACGTATTTACATGTCTATATATGTGCATACATACATTCATACATACATGCGTACATACATACATGCATACATACATGCATACATACATATATGTTTGTGGGGGGGGCTATATAATTATTTAATTATTGAACTTGGAATTCACAGTTTTCTTTTAAACCATCAATTTATTAAATTTGATTAATTTTATTTATCTATTTCACTCTAGTTAAATTCTTTATAACTTGTCGCTCTTTTTTTCTACTTCTAATTGAGCATATTTTTGTATTATTTAATTCATCTCTATTTTATTTTAATCCACTTTAACTTTATCTTTTGATAATAATATATATTCCAATTCATATTCCTATGCATTCACATTCTTAGAATTTCTCGTGGATTTACATCATTTGTTTTCTACATAATGCATTTCGTTAAATAATACCATTGTTCCAATATATAACAAACTGTACTCTATAACATCTAATTTACACTCCTACATCTTATTAAAATGATACAATTTTGTAAAAGATGTTATTTAATGATATGTATGTTATTCATTGAACTCTTTGCACATTTATAGAAGAAAAAGATTTCTCCTTTTTTTTATTTTAATTTATTTATTTTATCTATATACTTTTTTTTGCTGGAAAAATCAAGAGGAGAAATTCAATTAAATTTATCCATTTTCTTTCAATCATACCTGCACACATACGCACACAAACACATGCACACGCACAAATGTATAGCTATATATATACATAAACACACACACTTTCACATATACATACACACGTACACACACACTCTTATTCATAACAGTAATTTGCCAGGAATAATGTTATATTGCGTTATATAGGATTGTACTTTTATTTCCTGAAAATGAAGACGGTTATATTAAAGTCAATTCATGGGCAAGTTTTTAATATATATACATATATATATATGTGTGTGTGTGTGTGTGTGTGTGTGTATGTGTGTGTGTGTG
>NC_068987.1:108948816-108949207 GCF_001194135.2 Octopus bimaculoides
GTGCGTGTGTATATATATATATATATATATATATATATACACGCACACACGCACATATGCTTCTAGGTATGTCATTGCACATGTGCGTGAGGGTCTGCAACTAAGTGTGCATGCATTCGTGTGTGTTTGAGAGAGAGAGAGTATGCATGTGTGTGTTTGTGTGCGTGTGTGAGTGTGTTTGTGTGCGTATGTGCGAGTGTATTGAAGACAATAGCATCATTTAGTTTTAACAGAAATATGTCACCTGAATTTAGAAGAATACACATGGAAATCTAAAGGCTGATTAATTGTCGGTCAATTTAAATAAGTCTCTCTCCCCCTCTTTTTCTCTCTCTCTCTCTTTCTGTATGCATGTATATATATGTTTGTATATATATATATATATATATAT
>NC_068987.1:108950024-108950715 GCF_001194135.2 Octopus bimaculoides
CTTATCGTACCTTAAAATTTAACACACTCACCGTTAAAATTTCCACTTATTTCTTACTTTTATTTTCCTAATATTTTCCTTGCGTCTTGCGACCTTTTCAATAGTCTTGAGTCAAGACTATTGAAAAGTTTGCAAGACGCAACTCAGAAATAAAATAGAAAGAAATGCCGCTTAGCATTTTTTCTGTCGCGGTAACAATTCTGCCAATTCGAAACCTTAATAATTCTGTCTGCTATAGGCACAAGCACTCAAATTTGTGGGGAGGGGGACTAGTCGATTACATTGACCCCAGTGTATCACTGGTACTTAATTTATCGAACCCGAAAGGATGAAAGACAAAGTCGATATCAGCGGAATTTGAACTCAGAACGTAGCGACGGTCGAAATACCATTAGGCATTTCATCTAATGCGCTAACGATTTTTTTCCACTCTAGGCACAAGGCCCGAGATTTTGGGGGAGGGCTATTCGTTAAGCATTTCGTCCAGCGCTCTAACGATTCTGCCATCTTCCCGCTTTGCTCGACACCTGAATAATAAACAAAATTAATACCAATCTCAGTGTGCCCAGATTGTTGCTCTGGTCCTTTGAAATGCAAGTGCAATTCCTATTACTGAATATATATATATGGCCGCAGCTCTGAGCTGAAACTTTGAAATGAACTGAAATACATATATATATATATATATATA
>NC_068987.1:108951760-108952528 GCF_001194135.2 Octopus bimaculoides
TGAGACAGAATTAAAGAGAAGGAGAAAGTAGTGCTATAAAAAGAATGCGCTGTTCTGTTTTGTCAATTTGTATGACTTACCATTTGACTGGCAGTTATTCTGTTACAATATTTCCTTATCTATTTTCATTCCTACCTTCCTTCCTTCTTTTACTGTTTCTTTCCTTCCTTCTTCCATTTTTCTTTCTTTCTTCCTTCCTTCCTCTCTTTCTTACATTCATTTTCATTCGTCATTCTTGTTTTGTCTTTCCCCTTACTCTTCAAAGCCAAACAAATGTTAACCCATCTCAATGCTGTTTACAGCTTTTATCAACTATCACCATCACAAAACTACTACTACTACTATTACTACTATTACTACTACTGCTAATAATAATAATGGTAAAAATTTCCATTGCTACAACCACCATCACCTCAACCACCTCCATGAAGCAGTGACGGAAAGCAATAGGTGGTCACTGGGCTGTTTAGACATAGAAACCAAACACTTCACAATTCATAATCCGCAGGCTTATAGGACAAACTGGTTAATTGAAATAGATTCGAACATTAAAAACTTCCTTGTGAGTTAAATTAAGATGTGCACGGTTTTTATTTTAATAACGTTATTACTGTGTTTATACAATCTATCTATCTATCTATCTATTTGACCCTTTTTTTTTTAAAGAAAAGCTCTACAGTTGTATTTGTCCCCTCTGTGTGCAGCCCTGTGTGGCTAATAAAAGAAAGTTATATATATATATATATATATATATATATATATATATAT
>NC_068987.1:108952764-108954697 GCF_001194135.2 Octopus bimaculoides
TATATATATATATATATATATATATATATTATATATACACACGCATATATATAATTGTATAAGTGTGTGCGTGTGTTATCTCCTGTAGGCTTTCGCTTCATACACGCCAGCTCAATTTCATTCGTTCAATCGAGAAACACCTGTTGTTATATTCTTGTTGTTCGTATTTGTAATTGTGTACCATGTTCTCGGTTTTTTTTTGTCTTTGTCACATTCGTTAGCTTTCTTACCAAAACATCTAAAGCTTAGACTCTTTTTTTTGTGTGGGGGTGGGGGCAACCAGATCGAACTGTCTCAAGTATAACTGACGGAAACAGTAAAGACATCCGGTAACTTCACTGAAGAAGGAAGGCCACGAATGACCCGTCCCTTTTCGTCTGTTGTTCTAATTTTTTGTTTCTCCTGTTCGCCTGTTCGGACATCTATCTGTCCGAATGGTTTTATTGTCCTCTACTGCGTTTTTGTTCCGGTTGGATTTCCATGCATGACCACCAGAAACTATGGCTATTATCTCGTTCTTGGCCTACCCTTTCTCTACTATGACATTCCACTCAAATAACTGTATTAACGGTGCTATGGCCTTCGGTAATACGGAGAAATAGAATCCCGAGCTGGAGAGCCTCCTTCATCGCGCAGTTACTCACTCTGTCGAGAAAAGGATACTTCGGAGGTCGATTGGAGGAACCCTATTTCGGCCTCTTGTACCCAACATTCAGAAGTATAGGTGTTGATCGGCGTGGAAACCTAAGTGACGATATCAAGTCTGAGTTGAATAAAAGACGCATCGTCACTGGTGAAGGGGCAAACATCTTCGAAGCAGACCTGTAAGGTGTCTCTGTTATATCTCTGCTCACTCAAAAGAAACATAGAATGTTTTCACAGCATCAAGGAATATGACTCTACATTTTATGCCTGAGAAAGATATTACACGTAATTATATATTCTGAATAAATGGTATCTTTAACACCGAAACGCATGTATTTCACAAATATTAATTGTTGTATCACACCAATTCTTTAATTTTAGTTTTTAAATACCCTTTTATCGGGCACTTTGATGTATAAAATCTAAGCCGGATAGATATTGTTTAAAGTTTAAGAGATTTTCTCTTTGTTTACGATATATCTCGTTTTTGCTTTATATCAGCTACGAATATACGTGTGTGCGTGCGTGCGTATGTATGTATCAAAAAACAATTTTGCCTCTTTTAATGAAGGTAATATATGCATATATATATATATATATATATATATATATATATATATATATATATACACACACATATATATATATGTATACGTATATGCACGCAAATATACAACACACACTTTTATCTCGCACATACAAAACAAGGGAGAACATTTTGCATTGTATTTTAATATCCATGTTTTGATTGATTTTCAACTCATTCCGTTTACATTATGTGTTTTACATATTATCGCTCCAGCTTTATTTAGATCTGTTGAGTCCTATCTCGTAGACATTTCAGCAAAAATAAATACGTTCTTGATGTATTTGATGGATATCATACATTTCTGCGACGCTGAGTGTGCGAGCCAGGATGTATATATGTTTTTGGCATTGTTATAATTATTATTATTATTATTATTCAGTAGTTTTATTTTTATAACGTGCTTTCACTTCACTACCGAGCGCAGCTCTGTGCGCCTTGGGTATGTGCTGTGGTTTGCTGTGGTGCTCTTATGTTTACTGTATTGAAAGTGTTTTGCGTAGAATGTGTACAGTGCCCAGTAGTGCAATTTTCTGTGTTATATATATTTGTAAGTCCTGCTATTTTTGTTATGTATTTGTCTGAATGTTTTTTTATTATACCTAAGGCACCTACTATGATAGGAATTGTTTGTGTTTTTAGATTCCACATTCGAGTTATCTCTATTTCCAGGTCTTTGTATTTTGAAAGTTTTTCCATTTC
>NC_068987.1:108957493-108957911 GCF_001194135.2 Octopus bimaculoides
CCTCCTTTCTATCTTCGTCGTTCACCGAACAGTTCCAGCCTCAATCCCTCTCTTACCTACTCTTTCTCTCCTCTCTCTCTCTCTCTCTCTCTCTCCCTCTCTCTCTCTATCTATCTATCTCTCTCCATCGTCTATCAGTTGGACAGGGTGGGAAATATCGTCGCATATTCCACATGAAACTACAACAAACACCCACTTCATTCACCATCAACACAACGCATACTTTAACTTTGCAGCCTCTCCACTCCCTCTTTTCCTCCATTTGTTTGTGTACAATATGTGTATGTCTGTGTGTGTGTGTGTGTGTGTGTGTGTGTGTGTCCGTGTTTGTTTATACGTATGTGTATATCTATGTATGTGTGCTGCTTTGTCTTTTTTTCACAATTCTCCTTGATCTGTTTCTGATATGTATATGTAT
>NC_068987.1:108958149-108959564 GCF_001194135.2 Octopus bimaculoides
TATATATATACATATATATATACATGCATACATACATACATATATACATACATATACACTTATATATGTATATATGTATATATATATGTGTGTGTGTGTGTGTGTGTGTACATATATATATGTACATAGGAATACATACACTTTTAAATCACACGCACACATACACACACGCAGATACACACATACACACATACACGCATACACACGTATGTATAGAGATGAATGCATGTATGTATATTAAAAATCCTGAAACATCTTTGTATATCACAGGGTATTTATACATTTTTTTTTATACGATTCATTTCCCTTTCATTGAGCATATCCCCCGACCTTCCCTCATCGCTTTCCACAATTTATTTTCAGTATAACTATGAATTACTTATCTATATAATTTACATGGGAATGTGTGTGTGTTCGCGTGTGTGTACGCCAGAGAGTGTGTGATTATTTACTGTCTACAATACATCTGTATATTCGGGCTTTATCATTTTATCATGGGTTTATTTTATTTTTTGTGTTCCCAGCAGTTTCTTTGGAGCTATAAAATTATAAACGTTTCTAAACTTTTGTAGTCTCAACTTCAATATGAAGTGCTTTTGGCGTATGTTGCTGCCTTTTTCTATATGTCTGCGTCAATACGATTAATATAGGTGTAATCAAAGAAATTTGAATTTTAACCGTCAGATTTCTAAATCATTCGTCAGTTGTATATTTCTGTGTGTGGCTGATATATGTTACCTGCCTGTTTACCTTGACGTTCTGCTGTGCTGCACTCATTTCTAGCATCATTAATTATGCATTTTTTGTGGGTAATTCTGGACGAGTTACATACGGCAATATAGCGTGAAATATATATTGGAGAACACATCTATTATGACTGCACTAACAGTATATAACGTACATATACTATCTTTTTTCTCTTCTAGATTTCAGTCATTGGACTGTAGTCTAACGGGTGGCACCCCTTTCAAGAAGTTTACACGAACAAATCAACCCAATACATATCGTTTTAACACCTGGTACTTATTCAATGATTCACTTTTTTACTGAATTACTAAGTTACGATGACGTAACCAAAACATACACAAACGCAAACACACACAAACACACTTACACACACACTTATACACACATACACACACACACATATATATATACACGCACGCGCACGCACTCATACAAACATAAACACACTCGCTGTGTGGTAAGTAGCTTGCTTACCAACCACATGGGGCCGACGGAAACCACATGATAGACGGAAACTGGAAGAAGCCTGTCGTATATATATATATATATAGCAATGTTAATTCTCTAAATGAAGTATTAACAGTAACTGCACGATAAAGTGTAGTATATTGCCACTTAAGTGTGGCTGACCCCTAGGGGTGGATGTTACTGTTGCTTTTAGCCCCAGG
>NC_068987.1:108959761-108965344 GCF_001194135.2 Octopus bimaculoides
ATATATATATTTGTGTGTGTGTGTGTGTGTGTGTGTGTGTATGTGTGTGTGTTTATGTGTCTGTGTTTTGTCCCTCCCACCATCGCTTGACAACCGATATTGGTATATTTACGTCCCCGTAACTTAGTGGTTCGGCGCTCCAGCATGGCTGCGGTCAAATGACTGAAACAAATAAAAGAAAAAAAACATTACACACACACACATGTATGTATATGCAACAGAGGTTGTTAAGAGACACCGATTGCCTAAGCACCAAGCTTTTAGAAAAAAGACTACAGGAGTCGATTCATTCGACAAAAAACGTCCTCGATGTGCTGCCCCAGAATGTCCGCAGCCTAATGGCTGAAACAAGTAAGAGATACCAGTTACAATTACTCCTAATACTGGGTCCATCCCAATAAAATGGGAATCCAAGGGGTCTCAAGCCAAAAATGGTTGAGAAACAGTTTTTTGAGAGTAACCTTTATGCTCGGAGCCTGTTACTTGGGATTAGTCAACCGGAACAGCACGTGGTAAAGAACGCCAGCACGAGTTACGTTTCTTTTATATACAAATAGGGAATAGTTGGGTAGACTGAACAGGTGGTGCCTCGGCATGGCCACAATCTAATGAATGAAACAAGTAAAAGATAATAGAAAGGAAAGAGAAAATATCGATTGTACTCGTGTATAATGATAATTCTAATTTTAAATGACGGTGAGGCTTTCATTGCTTTGCCTCTATCTCTTCACTTCTTTTCTTCACTATTAAGAGAGTAAGGAAAGAAAAGAAAGGCGTAGGAGTGGCTGCGTAGTAAGTAGCTTCCCTACCAACCACATGGTTCAGGGTTCAGTTCCACTGCGTGGCACCTTGGGCAAGTGTCTTCTACTATAGCCTCGGGCCGACCAAAGCCTTGTGAGTGGATTTGGTAGATGGAAACTGAAAGAAGCCCATCATATATATATATATATATACATGTGTGTGTGTGTGTGTGTTTGTGTGTGTGTTTTCCCCCCAACATCGCTTGACAACCGATGCTGGTGTGTTTACGTCCCCGTAACTTAGCGGTTCGGCAAAAGAGCCCGATAGAATAAGTACCAGGCTTACAAAGAATAAGTCCTGGGGTTTATCTGCTCGACTAAAGGCGGTGCTCCAGCATGGCTACAGTCAAATGACTGAAACAAGTAAAAGAGTAAGAGTAAACGGGTATGTAATTCCTAAATATTTTCAATGAACACAGACGAACTAGTTTCTTGATGCCAAAGTAATGCTGTAGTGAGATGTTCAAATAAGAGCGAAATGACGTTATCTACAACCATTAGGACACTCAAAATGAGAAGAAAAGAAAAAACGAATTTTTGGAAACATTATTTCATATGTTCTCGTACTGAAATGAAAAAGTCTTCTCAAAAGGAAATAGAAATGATAATTCCTGAGCAGTTCTACCCCTTAAAGGCAAACTTCACCTCCCCCACTAACACCAACAGTCGTCAAGTTACCCATAAAATACAGAATTCATTCGTTGCCGACTACATATATATGGGTGTTCAATGCAGGGAGATACACTTAAAGCTACAAGAAAAATTGTTGAAAAAAAGGGAGTGGAGAAGAGAATGAGTAAAGAGACGAGTGTTAAGAAACAAAGTATGCTCCCATATGTAACTGGTGAGTAATATGTAATAATATTTATATTATACAGAACGTTACAAAAAGCGGTCGACTTAGATTTTGAATGCCGTTAGAAAGATCGAGTTCTTTCTAGGAGTGTCTGGAATCTGAAGACAATAATCAAGGGAGATTATTCGAATAAGCTCAATTGAAATTTTATAAAAATACAGAAAATGCAGGATAAGAGTAGATCTGTTCTTCAAACTAACTCAAGAAAAACACATAAACGAAAAAGTACGTACATCTCATACGTATGTACGAATGGTTTGTATGTATGTATGTATGATTTTAAGTATGTATGTATGTATGTATGTATGTACGTATGTATGGTTAGGTTCCCCCGGTATAATACACATAAATAAATAAAATGTATACAAAGGTAATTCGAAATAACAAGTAATTTAATTTATCTACATCTAAGCAATTTCGACAGTGATTATCGGTGGTTATGTGTACAGTCTAAATGATCAAACATAGTCTTTAATTAAAAATTAATGACCGCTGTGATAAACTCAATACACAGGAACACAAACTTACACACACGTACACACATTCATACATAAGCACTGACACACACTTATCGTTTCAAAGTGTAGGTGTCAATAAAACCATTATATTTATGTATGTATATATATATACATACATACAAACATACATTATATATATATATGTGTGTGTGTATGTGTGTGTGTGTGTGTGTGCGTGTGTGTGTGTGTGTGTGTGTGCGTGTGTGTGCATGTGTGTGTGTGTATGTGTGTGTGTGTGTGTGTGTGTGTGTGTAATTTACAATATTGATCGTATAAGACTTCACTTTTTAAGAGAGGACACATTTTTATTCGACTTCGGAATGATAAAAGGGACAATTGACCCCGGTGGAATTTGAACTCAAATCGTAAAAATAACTTTGTGTAAATAGAAATACTGGAACGTATTTTGTCTTGTACCTCAGCAGTATAGTTCTTTGGTTTCTAATACACGAACAAGAAGACACATTTCATGTCATATGTCGCTGGGCAAAAGGCTTAGTGACATTTCATCCGTCTTTTCATTCGGAAGCCAAATTCCGCTGAGGTCGACTTTGCTTTTCATCCTTTCGCGGTCGAAAAAAATAGTACCAGTCGAGGGCTATCAAAATCTGAAACCAAAATACGAACATGACCACACATCTTAGGTAATTTTATAGTCGATTATAACGATGGACGTACTTCATTGGTCAAAATGGGGAATCCATCCATGATATTTCGAGGGTGCACTCGCTGCATAGTAGTGAACCGCCGACGGAGATTCTACATGTTACTGAAACAGCAAATAAATCTCTACTGCTAATGAGCTAACGAGTGTGCCTCTGTGTAATTAATTGTAAGGCAGTAAGAGAAATACTGCATGATCAGTCAGCTAAAGTCTCCCCATTGGTAGTGCGTGGAAGGTACTGTATTCAAAGCGACGTTTCTTTCCACTCATTACGCCCAGAGTTCAAAATCCACTGAGGTCGACTTTGCCTTTTATGATTTTTAAGGTTTGATAAAAACAGGAAGCGGTTGAACACTGATTTTGAACCACGACTCCATTAAAATTTTTGAACTTGAACCGAAATTTTTAAACCATTGATAGCGAGAGTATAAGAGAGTCTCTGCATAAGAGTCAGATATTAATGAACTCTGTACAAGAGACAATGAGTTTCTTTATGGATAATGCGTTGATGTGTCTCCGTCATCATGAATACAGACTTCGTTCCATTATCGTACAATAATTTCTATATGATTGTAGATGGTGTTGAAGTTTTTACGTGACTGTGAGACGTCAAAAATACTTTTCACAATAGGAAGCCCACACATAATGAAAAGACAGTTACAGGAGGCTCCATTCGATAATAGATAGTAAAGCTGCTTTCTGTTGGATACATGATTGTGGTTTCGATTCCTGGACTAGGCGATGCGTTGTGTTCTTGAGTAACACTTCATTTCACGTTGCTCCATTCCACTCAGCTGGTAAATATGAGTAACCGTGCAAAAGACCGGCGTCTCATCTGTTAGGGAGGAATATGTACGCCAGAGAAAGCGAGAAACCGCCCTATGCTTCTTACGCAATAATGTGGAGTAACCAAGGTAGTTTCTTCACGGTAGCGTGACAGTAAGACGGTCTCTATATGACAGTGAGTCAGTAAGGACGCCTACATATGATAGTGAAACAATAAAAGAGTCTTTACTCGTTAATGGCTAAAGGTGTGTCTATACATTAGTGAAACAGAAAGGGAAATTCTACATGAAAGAGAGACAGTAAAGGAGACACTAAGTAAAAGGGATGCAGGAACAGAAAGCGTACCAATGCATGACAGTGAGTTAACATTTGAGTCTCTACATGACAAAAAGGGAGAATCACCATAATAGGGATTCTGCAAAGGAGCTAGCTGTTTAGCAAATAGCGTGTGAACAAACGAGACGCTTAGGATTATTTCTTTTCGTTTACTTGTTTCAGCCATGGAGGCGCAATGTCCCAGTGGTTAGGGCAGCGGACTCGCAGTCGCAGGATCGTGGTTTCGATTCCCAGACCAGGCATTGTGAGTGTTTAGTGAGCGAGATCACCCAAAGTTTCACAAGGCTCCGGCAGGGGATGGTTGCGAACCTTGCTTTCTCTCACTTTTTCTTCTTGTTTCTGTTGTGCCTGTAATTCAAAGGGTCAGCCTTGTCACACTGTGTCACGCTGAATATCCCCGAGAACTACGTTAAGGGTACACGTGTCTGTGGAGTGCTCAGCCACTTGCACGTTACTTTCACGAGCAGGCTGTTCCGTTGATCGGATCAACTGGAACCCTCGTCGTCGTAACCGACGGAGTGCCAACCACTTGTTTCAGTCATTAGATTGTGACCATATCGAGGCACCGGCATGTGAAGAATTTCGTCGAACGAATCGAGCCAAAGTTTTATATTCGTTTTACGAGTCTGGAAGTTGCTCTATGGCTTTCTTTTGCCCAAACATAAAAAAGACATCAGCACCGGTTATCCACGCACACACATACACAGTTATATACATTTCTTTATTGCCCACAGAGGGGCTAAACACGGAGGGGACAAACAAAGGGATTAAGTCGATTACATCGACCCCAGTGCGTAAATGGTAGAAGACACTTGTCCATGATGCCACCCGGAACCAGGTGTTTCGAAAGTAAGCTTCTTGCTACACAGCCTCGCACATGGCCTAACTCTCCGTTAAATACGACGTTGAGTGTTCCAGTTGATTGGTCCATTGAACTACAGGTACAACTCACCTTTGCCAGCTGAATGGACTGGTGCAACGCGAAATAAAATATGTTGCTCAAGGATACAACGTGCCGGCGCCGCGAATCGAACTCAAGACTTTACTGTCACAATGCGAATATCCAAGCCAGTAAGTCACGTGCGTTCACAGAGCTGCACATACTTAAAACTAATAAAAGAATATTAAATATACAGTAGGTAAGACACGCCTGATCAATTGAGCAAAGTATAATATACGTACGTGTGTGTGTATGCATGCATGTGTGTGTGTGTGTGTCTGTGTGTGTGTGTGTGTGTGTGTTATTGTTCTTATTATTATGATTTCCTGTTTCTGTTCCATTGTAGTCTCAGTCTGAAGACGCGTGTCTAGGAAGCAAGTCAATGAGGCACGGATAATGATTTTGGCCAATTAATGTAATTACATTTTACTAATAGTATTGGGTACTTTTTTCTCCCGTACGTTACTGCTAACACACACGCACACACACGCACTCACTCCCTCACTCCCTCAC
The DNA here is from genome assembly GCF_001194135.2 of Octopus bimaculoides. Taxonomy (NCBI): domain Eukaryota; kingdom Metazoa; phylum Mollusca; class Cephalopoda; order Octopoda; family Octopodidae; genus Octopus; species Octopus bimaculoides. The sequence continues at coordinate 108,965,175 of NC_068987.1, forward strand.
ACATATCTACATATATGTATGCGTGTGTGTGTGTGTGTGTGTACGTATGAAATATACGTACGCATATGTTCGTATATAAATATATATATATATATATATAATGAAATTACGTATATATACGTAATTTCATAAACACTCATATTATATTCATATATATATATATATATATA
>NC_068987.1:108966376-108967526 GCF_001194135.2 Octopus bimaculoides
ATATATATATACAGATATAAAACAGTGTGAGATAGAGAGAAGGGGAGAGAGAGAGAGAGAGAGAGAGAGAGAGATAGAGAGAGAGAGAGACGTTACAATTTATTGAATTGAGTCCGATTAACATAAAAACACTTTCACTCACCTCATACACATAATCAAAAGTATACTCTCACACAGAAACAGTATCAGACAAACAGACAGACAGAGAAAAAGATACAGGGAGGAGAACGAGAGAAACATTATAATGTCTTATGTCAAATAAGCTAGCGTCGAAGCAGCGACAGCAAAACGCTTGCACCAAAATGTCTGCTCCAAAACGCCTGTGCCAAAATGTCTGCGCCAGAACATCTGCGCCTAAAAACCCCTCATTCCCATTCTAGATAAGCTTCAAATAACTCTATCCTTGGTATTGACCTCATTGCCAGTTTCTCTCCAGCAGTTTCAAATCTCAAGCCAATTCAAGCTGAAGCTATTCCGCCACTTCATATAAAATTGCAACGTTGAACTACGATTTGAGTAACCATAACTAGTTACATCTTATTCTACGGTCATAATTCTTTTTATATACATCACTCAATATTGAAAATATATCATCTCGTGGTGTAGATTTGTCAATTAGTACTAGAAGAAAATTGCATAATGTACAACAGAACATATGAACAAATCAAATTATATACAAGAATTTATAGCCATGATTGAATTAATTAACTAATAAGATTTTCATCGTAAAGTGATATTAAACATTGAGATAGGCAATCAATTGATACGTGTTTCGGATCACGTCTTTGAAACTTGCTTTCATTTTTTTCTTTTTTGGTTCAAATAATTGGATATAGTGTCTAATATTACAATTTATATCAAATCTTGTACTTGCTCTAAACTGAGGTTTTGAAAGATGGACACTGTGTAACCAGTGCTAACGTCTACAACTATATTTTTGGTAGTTGTTGCAGAACCGTTCATAGTTTTGATACAAGACGCGTTGACATATATCACGCCAGTAAAAAAAGGTGCCTGTTAATACTAGCACAATAGCAGGAAACTTGAAATAACGGAGTGAGTTATCATCTTCAAAAGAATATGCATATATTCACACACACACACACACACACACACACACACACACACACACACACACACACACACACAC
>NC_068987.1:108967557-108968592 GCF_001194135.2 Octopus bimaculoides
ATATATATATATATATATATATATTTTTTTTATTTATTTATTTATGGGTTTCAGCCAAGTGGCTGCGGTCATGCTGGAGCATGTATATATATATATATAAATACCGCATTTGTCAAATTATTCTTCCTCTGTTGTCCCTGTTGTCGTCCTTTGCATTCATGTGCGTGTGTGTGCGTGCGCGCCCGCGCGTTTGTGTGCATACGATTTATTCCACCAAGTTGCTAAATCCCTTTTCCGACCGACATCCAAAATTTCTTTTACACTTAGTCTTCGTACATTTAATTTCAACAAATATTTGTTTCATCCTTACAACGGAATTCTCACCAATATGACCTTTCCCACCGACAAACATTTGAATGTTACTGAAAGTGTTTGGAAGATACGTCTAATAACTTGTGTTTTACTCATCGCTCCAAGAGTTCATTAAGATATTAATACACAACTTTAACGTATATTCACTGAAAATATCAATGTAAATATCCATGATTAATAACAGTGAGATGAAAAGACGTCGAAATGTGCGCTTGCATGAAAGAAAATAGAAACAGCGCGTCACTTCAAGCATGGTCACTCACTCTCTGCTTTGTATTAAAGATAAATAAACATTAATGAGGAAAAATCGCTTTTTATTTTACATATATATAGAGAGAGAATGCTAAATTATATATACATACAAAACTAAACTGTAATTCAAGTCATATTTTGACCGTATGATGTAGATTGAACAATAAATAATTAATTGTAATATTACTCCAAAAAGAAACCATGGTACTTAGGTGGGAAAGAATTGACGTGTCATGCGAATGTTACAAAGTCAAACATACATAGATAGATAGATAGATACATACATACATACGGATATACATACATGAATACATACATGAATACATACAAACATACGTACAATCATACATACATGCATACATACTTATACACACACAGTCCGCCAGTTTAAAAATCTGATGGATATGAACATCGTATTCGTTTAAAAGCCATCAAGTTTCCCAGTCGGACGCACTGTTTATATACATACAT
>NC_068987.1:108970418-108972804 GCF_001194135.2 Octopus bimaculoides
CAAGCAAATACAGTTAGAAAAAATATTTGCCATTTCAAGTCATTACTAAAAACAAAGCTCATCAATTTTTGAATGAAATAATATTTTTATTTATTTTAAGTTGTAAATTTTGCCCAAGAAATAAAGCAAATAATCACCAAATACTTTGTGAAAAATCTGCGACTCGATATCAACTATCTCAAAATTGATTAGAAATGCATAAATTTAATAATAATGACGCTAAATAAAATTTGGTCGAGAAAACCAAAGAAATAACTTTATATCAACAAAAAACAGACACGCACCTTTATAGAGAACCGATTTTACTAAAGTGAAACATACTAAATACACAGAGTTGAAACGCTGTTCGATTATTCTTTTCAGCGTTGAATGTTAACCATCTCACTTCCATTGCGCGCGCACACATACACACAAACACACACACACACACACACACACACACACACACACACACACATACACGCACACACACTTTCACATACCCCAACGATCCCACTTCCATTGCGCTCGCACACGCACTCACACACGCAAACACACACACTCACACATACACACACATTCACATACCCCCTTTTACATATACACACATATATTCACACAGATTTTAAACGCTGTTTCGTTTATTTTTTTCAGCGTACATTTTTCATCATCCTACTACCAAGTATGATATCACCCCTTCCTTCCTTATTCATGTATCACCTCTTCCTTTCTCATTCATAAACACAAGAGTGTAATTGTAATAGATTATCTTGGTAACCATGGGAGCTGAGAAAAAAATATGACATCACCCCTCTTCCTTCCTTATTCATGTATCACCCCTTCCTTTCTCATTGATTATAGTAGATTATCTCGGTAACCATTAAAGCTATGAAAAAATACAAAGTCCAGCATCACCACCCGATCATTCTACATATATGTATAGATTTTCGCGCAATTCTACCCAGCTGTTTGACTGTGAATCCCAAGGCAAGAAAAAATCGCCCAGAGGAGAGATTTCTAGACGCGCATTTCTGCCGCTTTCGGCTTTGTCAGCAGTATGTCCTCACTGGCAAATGCTCAGATTACAGAGAGAGTGATATTTTAAGCATTAACTCATCTATTGACTTTTCTTGATGGTTTTCGCTTATATCATAGTTTCTTTGTTTTCTTGCTGAGCTTGGAAGGAGGAGCATTGTACATGGACTTTATAGTTCGTTCAAGATTGGCGCGTTTGATGCCGTTACTGCTCCTTTTAAGGTATTGCAGACACAATGACTTTCACAGTCACGGGCTATAGTAGAATATACTCGCCCAAGAGGTCATGCAATGGGACTGTACCCGAACATTCATGACTTCAAAGCGAGCTTTTTAACCACACAGCCATACCAGCACCTAGTCGAAAATTTCTCACTGAATTCTTTTCTCTCATTTATACGTAATCGACATATACGCCGTTTGATACGTTGAAAACCAACACTGAATTATTACGTCACATCCTTCAAATTTCATTGATACGTAATGAATGCATATCGCGCTTATACGTCAAAATCTAACGCCGCTTTCATACGTCATATTTCCCCACACATCCTACGGATGTAATCAGTGTATTTGTTGTTTCATACGTCTAAATTAATGCTCCGTTCTTAAACCCCAACCCTTCGACACTCAACATTAAGTCATCCTCCATAACATTTTAACCTCAAATTTACACATTGCTTCCTTTTAGCGATAACTCTAAATCACATTATAGCTGTCCACATCCGTTACTCTACGACCTGATTTGACATTTTGGTTTCAAATTCTCACCCTCTACTTCCTCTACCACATCGTAACAATGACTGTGGCATCTTGTCACATGTCAGGGCTCAATGACGCGTGACATTGCTCATTTTACATAATAATAAAAGTTATACTGTAGAACGAATGCCTTGAGAACGAAGCCATATAAGCTGTTGCGTGTCTCTATGTGTCTATGCGTTTGCCACTGCGCATGACTGTGAGTATGTGCGCGCGTGCGTGAACGGCAGTGCATGTGATTGTGTAAGTATATATGCGTATTGGTATATATATATATATGTGTGTGTGTATAGGAGCGTATATGTGAAGGCAACCCTGTGAGTGCGCGCGAGCGAGCAAATTTCCATTGAAAGGAAACTAAGTCATCTGAAAGCCTCTATTTTTCTTTTGCCTCTCAAGTATCGGATGTCTATCAATTAAATCCGTTGTGGAAAATCAACTGTGCTTTGCTAATTGAAATCGATAGCTTCAGCAACAACAACAAAAACGACAACGACAACCACCACCACCACCACAACAACAACAAGAACGCTAACGGCAAGAACAAAAGCCATCAATATCAAACAACAGCAAAAACAGATCGACCTGCGCGATACAAATGCTTCATATA
>NC_068987.1:108972999-108976579 GCF_001194135.2 Octopus bimaculoides
TATATATTATGTACATACGTGTATAAAGTGCATGTAAGTGTAGATGAGTATGTATGTATGAATCTATTTATCAATACATTTATATATGTCTGTATATAGATATATATGTATGCATATGCGTGTGTGTGTGTGTGTATGTGTGTGTGTGTGTGTGTGTGTGTATGTAAAGCTTTCTCAAATCACACTTCCTTTCATATTAAATAAATCAAGATAAAGTAGGTAATTTAGTCCCTTTTATTCTTCCAAAAATTTATATACTAGATGGTCATTGCTGAAATATCTTTCATCAGAAATCAGCCTATTCAGGTTTGATCTGAGGTTAAACTGACATTATCAACAACAACAGCAATAACAATAACAACAACATCAACAAATCAATGTAAACACAATAGCCATCTATGTGTCATAATTAAGGTATATTCACCGTTAACATGCAGCTTACTGTAGTTTCCGTCCCGAGACAACATCTCTTATAGACGTACTGCGTTTTAAAAGAAAGCAATATAAATCGAAGGGAGACGAAATCGTCCCAGCTGCGGCTTATGAGAATGCCACAGTCAAAGTACAAATATGGGCTAAAGCGAGAGGAGAGGATGAATGAAAACCAGTATATAACTGGTATGTTATTTTATCGGCGAAAACATTATGAGCATCGGCTACATGAGCAACAAATTAATAGCAGTATCAATAACAAAAACAAAAGCCATTAGCAAAACCAACAAGGATACAGGACCAAACGAGAGACCCATAGGTGGTTAATTGAAGCTGCTAAAAATAGCAGCTAAATAACCTTTAAACTGTACATTGTTGTCTTAAATAAGGAAAAGGCATGTTTAACAGCGCTCAATCTTTTGCAGATGGTACAACTCTTCATTTCCCTTTAATCTTGTGAAACCTTGTATTACACCAAAACTAGACGCCACAGGCTAAATCTGCATTGATTCCAAGAGAGCATCCTCCAGTGGTACCAAAGCAGTATTGTCTCTTTTATCAAGAAAAACACTCAAGCATTATTGATATGAAGATAACAACACCTTACGATTCCTAAACCTGAGCTGCAGTCAGAACTCACACGATCGCTCCAAATGTTGGATCTAACTTTCGCCGAGGTGCTCTCGTGGCAATAAGTATTGCCTTAACACGGCTACCATCGCATCCTGGAGACTGGCTGTTTTCTTCAGCTCAGAAAAATATTTCCATCACCAACAGTTGCTGAATCTCAAGAAGGCTCAAGTATAGCCCATAATACCATATTGTTTCCACATTTATGACGATACTGCGCCCTGGACCGTATTGAGGAAAAAGCGACTCGATGACTCGGTTACTTGGCATTAAACCATTAACAGGCACACTTGAGCCTCTAATCTTTCCTATCGTTACTATAATAGCCTCTGTTTTTCTGAGCTTGTTGGTCTCATTCCGCCTTCATTAAGGTACACCCAAAGCACTCGTAGCCCTATTTCTCATCACATTTGTTGTGTCTTCTCTTAGTAATCATTATAACCATTCCTTTTCTCCCCGAACATCTACCCCCAGGAATCTTCTAGCTTCCCATGTCCCCCAGTAGTTGTTGTGTTGTAACACTCCTTTTTAAGCCTTAAGTTTTATAGGTTGCTATGTGGCAAATGTATGTACGTCAGCAATAGACTTCCTTACTTGTGCTTGCCTCAAGCCAATTGTGTGTTTTTACCCGTTTCTTACCGAAGATCTTTGATGCAGTACTCTGGATTCTTAGAGAAATCCCACCTCACGTGAGCGTCACCTTCCGTGTTCTACGATAACTTAATGACTTTTAATAATTTTTATGGGTGTTCTTTCGTTGTCGTTTCAAATAAGTGCATCATCTGCAGCTGGAGTGTAATCTTACAGCTTTCCGAAGCGTGATCCGCATCGTAGTCAGAACTCTTCAGGTTTTGGTGTCCTATACACATCAGGTCTAGGTACTATCAGTAATTGGAACGGAGATATCTACAAGACATTTCATGTTCGAAAGGTGAAGGTAACACAAAATCCCTGGAGAGTGCAAGCTTAGTGCTACCATCGTCCATTGTCATTTACGCTGCCAGTTGAATATCGCCCGAATATCGCAAGATCAGAGTGCGTGCTCGGCACTCACTCTGATGCTGAAGTCATGAAGCATCAGTAGCTTGTTTCATCCTGGGGCTTACTATAATCTCCATCGTCCTACGTATCTTGTGTGGAACAGAGGCTTAGAGAATAAACATTAGCAAAGCTGACAATGTCATTCGATGTATAAAGTCGAAGTGAGATAAATAAATGTTCTGCTCCTCTCAGGGTGGGTTCCAGTAACATCAACAGTGAGTTCGTAACAGCAAATCAAGCGCAATAATCCTTGGTCTCGTCCGAACTGTTTACCTGCCAGAAGGTATAGTCTCTCTCAGGTACAATCACTGACTCTATGAGACGTATCCTTTAAAGTGTTGCAATGCCCACTTAAAGATTTAGCATTTCGTGATAAACCACCATTATCTTTCCTCTATTGCTGGCCTCGTGAAGATTATCTGTACATTTCTCTATTGTAAACTGCAATCCGATTCCTTTTTCTCTTCTTATTGTGCCTTGCGTAGTGTATACAGTCTCTGGTCTAGTTTAGATGTATCTCTATGTCCCACACACTTAGTAAAGTAGACGAACTGTGGTTGTTGTTGGCACTCCGTCGCTTACGATGTCGAGGGTTCCAGTTCAACCGACCAACGGAACAGCCTACTCGTGAAATTAACGTGCAAGTGGCTGAGCACTCCACAGACACGTGTACTCTTAACGTAGTTCTCGTGGATATTCAGCGTGACACAGTGTGACAAGGCTGGCCCTTTGAATTACAGGCACAACAGAAAAAATAGGAAGAAAGAGTGAGAGAAAGTTGTGGTGAAAGAGTACAGCAGGGTTCGCCACCATCCCTGCTTTAGGTGTTTCGCTCAATAAACATTCACAACACCCGGACTGGGAATCGAAACCGCGATCCTATGACCACGAGTCCGCTACCCTAAGCATTGGGCCATTGCGCCTCCAGAACTGTGGTAGAAGAATGATAAATTGGATGGTATCAGCCCGGGAGCCTCGTTCTGAGCAACTTAAGCACAAGATCGCAACTGGTTCATATGTTGTGTCATCACAGTGAGGCAATGCTGGAATTTCTTCTGCAAGGCGTAAGTTTGAGCTACGTAATTACAGAAGATCAGCAGTTGCCCATCCGAATTGGTTTCCATTCTCCAGTATCACTGGTGTTGCCCAACGGAAGGTTGGACACCAGCATTATCGTACAAATTTTCAAAACAATGTTGAAGACTAAGTCGGGTTGTCTTACTACCAAAGACTTTCTTATAAATGCGTGTTAACTACTTTCTCTTAAATGCCTGCCAAAGCTAATAATCTCCATTTAACCGAAATACTGTTTTAAAGGCTTCAACACCCGTCCTCACCTCTCTTCCTGTCAGTTTAAACAATTCCGCCAGACTTCGGAGCTAAGTCGCGGAACTTACTCCACGATTTCACTACCTTTGTGCCATATACATACATATATACGCACACACACATACATACACACACACACACACACACA
>NC_068987.1:108976762-108984124 GCF_001194135.2 Octopus bimaculoides
TGATATATATATATATATATATATATATATATATACATATATATATATATAGAGAGAGAGAGAGAGAGAGAAATTTCTTGTATGTATTTATGCTTGTACATGCATGTATATACGCAAATACATTCATGTATTTGTTGGATAATATAGTATGTGAGTTCACATTTATATATTTTAAAAATAAGGTGGACATACACACATATTAACGCGCACACATAAACACATACATATATATGCTTACACATACATATCAATATACACACACACAAAATTCACACAGACCACACACACACACACACATACAGTGAGTATAGGTCTGAAGGAATATGTACGTAAGCGTGCGTGCCGGGCGTTGTACCTTGCTTTCTGGTTCCTCCACAAACTTCACATTAAAACCATCATCATCAACATTAAATGACATTTCCCATCATAAATTCACTCAGTGCAAAATTAGACAGAATTCTTCAATTGTCTCACGCAGCAGCAAGACAGTTCGTTACAAATAAAACTAACACGATTGGTAAACATTGCAATCATAATAATGTCGGCACAATACCATATAATATTATTGAGGGAGAAGATGTAATCGATTTAATTGACCCTAATATTTCACTGGTACTTATAGTCTGACCTTTGGAAATAAAGAAGGTTTTCGACCTTGGCATGAATTGAACTTAGAACTAATAGGGTTGTGTGAAAATTTATCACCGCCAGGCAGTAAGTCTGGCGTGTTCTGATTTTGACATCCAGTCCTCAAATGAGAAAATATCGATTTCGTTTTATAGGCGCAAATACAGAGCAGTGCTTCACTAATTTTTATTGAGAATTGTGTTGTTGCTGTTGTTGTTGTTGTTGTTGTTATTTAGCCCCGAGCAAGCCCCGATCGAGCAGACGTTTAAAAGACGTTCCCGCTGTGACTCATGTTTTTGTTTGTTTTTGCTTTCTGTTTTCTAGTTTTCTTTCACACATAAAATATCTACACTTATTACATATATCAACAACAAAGTTGTTACATAAAATCTACGTGATTTTTACGTACCACCTTGTTGTTGTCGTTGTTGTTGTTGTTGCTTAACCTCCAGGCTAAACCTGATGAAGCAAACCTATTATTAAAGGTGTTCCTCGCTGTGACCGCTTCGCTTTCTTCCTTTTATTTCTTTATTTTCGAAAACGGTTTTTTACGTCTACCGTATGTGAAGTATCGATCCTTGTTCTTGTAGCTGTTGTCGTTGTTTTGTTGTTGTAGTAGTAGTAGTAGTAGTAGTAGTAGTAGTAGTAGTAGTTGTTGTTCTTCTTCTTCTTCTTCTTCTTCTTCTTCTTCTTCTTCTTCTTATTATTATTATTATTATTATTATTATTATTATTATTATTATTATTATTATTATTACTATTATTCTTCCTCTTCTTCTTTTTCTTCTTCTTGTCCGTGATGATCGGAGTGTTAGTATGTTAGTTGCTGTGGTTGTTGATGCTGATAGTATTATTGCTGTTGTTATTGAAGACGATGACAAAGACGACGACGACGACGACGACGACGAAGATGACGACGACGATGATGATGATGATGATGATAATGATGATGGGGTTGACTGTGGTGGTAGCGGTGCAGGTGCTGGTGTTGACGGTGGTGGTCTCGTTTTATGACCCCCACCCCTTCCCCACCGATCCAACCATGACCGAACAAACCTTTGTCCAAAAGTATTTCCCTCATGATTCCCCCATATATATTTTTTGTCAGATATCATTTAATATCTTCGACCACATTAGCTAGTATGTCCGCCTGTACAGATGTCATTGTTTAACCCCTGGAGACAACACTGATCGAGGAAGCCTATGATGAAAGCCGGTCCCACCATGACATATGTTAATAAATGATTCGTTTCTTTTGACAAATAGTGTATCTATGACTAGTATCTAATACGTCCAATCACGTCGTTGCTGCTACTGGTTACGATCAGGTCATTCCAGCAGTAACATATAAAAGGCGTTCCAAAAGTGACCACCCAGTTTTTCATTTACGCTTAGTGCAATTTTTCATTTACACTTATTGCAATTAGTGAAAAACAGATTAACTTGAGAAAGGATGTGACTAACTAATGCAAACCGTATTTGCTCACGGTTTGGTTTTTTCTGCAGATGCCACGGTCGTATCGCATGCATTTGCATCAAGAAAATCAGAAGAGAGATCTTCAACACGTTCCATCTTACCAGTGATGATCTACGGCAGTGAAATATGGTATTTCAACACGACCATTATGAACGACCTCATTGCAGCCTGACAGAAAATGGAATGAATTATGCTCAGCGTCACATTGCAGTTAAAGAAAACTAAAGCCTGGATTCGACGACGGCACACGAGAGTTAACATTTCAAATTGTTTAACATTTCAAGAAGAGAATGATATGTGCAACACGTGACCAAGCAACAAAGACTCGCGAATGGGGATGGAGGGTGGCAAGTGAATTTCTAAATTTTTTGTTGGGCAAGGAAAATGCTTTGAAAATACTCCTGTAATTATCTATTATTGGCTTTATCTGATTTCATTGATGTACATTGTTGGTACTCCGTCGCTTACGACGTCGAGGGTTCCAGTTGATCCGATCAACGGAACAGCCTGCTCGTGAAATTAACGTGCACGTGGCTGAGCACTCCACAGACATGTGTAGCCTTAACGTAGTTCTCGGTGATATTCAGCGTGACACAGTGTGACAAGGATGGCCCTCTGAAATACAGGTACAAGAGAACGGGGAAGAACGAGTGAGAGAAAGTTGTGGTGAAAGAGTACATCAGGGGTCACCACCATCTCCTGCCGGAGTCTCGTGGAGTTTTAGGTGTTTTCCCTCAATAAACACTCACAACGCCCGGTCTGGTAATCGAAACCGCATTCCTATGGCCGCGAGTCCGCTGCCCTAACCACTGGGCCATTGCGCCTCCACATTGATGTACAAATATGATAATAATTATCATTATTGTACTTGTGTTTGTTTTGATATTACGACTGAAAAAACTTGACTATGTTTGTAAAAATGTTTGCATCTGGGTTTGCAGCTCCTAAGAAAATTTCGTTCCCATACTTTTGAGAATAATAAAACTAACATGTCAAGATAACATTCTGTAATTTTTGACGAGACACAGCACTCCATAACTGTTGAAGAACAGATGGTATTTTAAAGTATTTTCTAAGGGTACAAGCGACAATATCCAAGACCAGGCATTCAAATTATTTAATAGTCAGATAAATACAAGAAGGGTAAAAGGGCCGCTAGACACATGACATAGGAAATTATCCTGTCACTGAAACTGGAAATTTTCTCCAAATATTAAATTATTGATATTTTGTTGAGAAAATATGTGAATATTTTATTACGTTGAGTTACTGAAATATTTTGGAGTTTCCTCTCTCTCCTGATATATTCAATGCAGATTCTAATATTTGCGGTTTTGCTTTTAAAATTAGAATGTAATAATTTATCAAAATGATTAAAAGGTTTCGATTTTGAGTTTGTTTTACAATAATTTTGATTTGAAACCGCGCGTTGAAATCATTATTGCTATATTTGGGAAGAGTCATAATTGATAAAACCTATAAACACATCCACTGGTTGTTGCTCGTCTATATTTCACTTCTCTTTTTCAAAACATTTGATGTTTACTATTGACCCACAAAATATTTCACGCCGCACTAATCTTTAGTTATCGATTAGTTTAGTGGGGAAAGAAAGAGAAATGAATTGAATGCGTTTCTATGTTGTATTGATTATTAGACTCGACTCCAAAGACTCATAGAACCGGAACTTGATCCCCTTTTTCCACAGCGCATAACTGACCGAGATCACAACATTCTCTACGAATGGGAGTCGGTCCGTCGCAGCTTTGACTCGTTTTCAGCTGAGTGGACTGGAGCAACGTGAAATGAAGTGTGTTGCACGAGAATACAATGCATCACCCGGACCGGAATCGAAACCCTAACCACTTGTCCACACGACTTTACTTTATCAATTATGGCTCTTTCGAAATATAACAATATTAACATTTTGCTGACTATCTTAAGCGCGTTTATTTTACTATTTATGATGTAATTATTGTCTGTTCTGTATCGAGCCATGCCTGGTTCATAAGAGCCGGTTTCATTGGCGTATAGGTTCCCCACCTGTTGCAGGAGGAAAGAGTGAGAGAAAATTGTGGCGAAAGGGCCAACAGGGGTTCGCCATTACCTTCTTCCGAAGCCGCGTGGAGCTTAGGTGTTGTCGTTTATAAACACACACATCGCCCAGTCTGAGATCTGAACCCATGATCCCTCGAATGCGAGTCCGCTGCTCTGACCACAAGGCCATGTACCTCCACTTTATCAATTATGGCTCTTTCGAAATATAACTATATTAATATTTTACTGACTATCTTAAACACGTTTATTTTACTATTTATGATATAATTGTGTGTTTGTAAAATTAAGGCATAACTTAAGGATTGACAAACATAGTCTAATTAACAATATGTCTAGGTTAAACATACCAAGGTTACGGTTTTAACGCTTTTGATCTAGTGTTTGTTTAATGAGATTTAACCTGACTCTAATCAACAGTGACTGGAATTCTAAGCGGATATCATTATGCTATGGCTTTATACGTATAAAACTATGTAGAATGTTGTTTCTTTTTGTTCCTTCTCGAGTCATGCCTGGCTCATAAGAGCCGGCTTCCCGGTTTCATTGGCGCATAGGTTTCCCACCTGGACGGGATGCCGGTCTGTTTCAGGTGAGCTGTTAGATGCAGGAGGAGAGAGTGAGAGAAAGTTGTGGCGAAAGAGCCAGCAGAGGTTCGCCATTATCATTACCGCGTAGGGCTTAGGTGTTTCGCTCATAAACATACATCGCCCGGTCTGAGATTCGACCCACGATGCCTCTACCGCAAGATAATAGAATACTCATGACTAAAGATTCACCTGGTTATTTTAATCCAATCTTTTCTGTCTTTATTTACCAAATTTCTCGATCGCTTCAGAATCTGATAGTCGTCATCAAGTGTTCGATTCCTTCTATGCATAAAGTTATCCAACAAGCTTAGAGGATCGGAACATCGATATTTTTCTTTTAGAAATAAAAGACCAGAGTTCAAATCCATCAAGGGGTATTGAGGAACAAACGAATTTTTACTTTTGTTTGTCTCTTTTATTTTATTTGTTTATTTATTTTTTGTTACTAAGCTCCCGTTCCGTTGTGAAAGGTATTCCAGCCATGATCATCTCATCCGTTATTCACGTACAATTTAAGTAGAAATACATTTGACGCAGTTTGTAGACGGGAAATTGGCAGCCATTTAGGTGTAGGCCAACCTCCCTTCAGATGCCTTCAATTATTTGTTCCAGCTCTTTGCGTTCTGCGTTCAAATCCCACTGAGAACTTTGCCTTTCTTCCATTCAGGGTCGATAAAATAAAGTTCTAGGACAAGGTGATGGGTTGGCGGAATCGTTAGGGTATCAAATTATTTCTTGCGTTTTTGCTGGGGTTTTTTTTTCCTGAATCTTAGCGTTTTGGATGTTTACCTTAACCGTCGACCGGTTCGACACCTTCACATGGTTTTTGAGTGCATATAACGGATTCCGTTCACTTGCAAACATCTAGGCCAGGTCTCCCGTTTCAGAATAACTTACTACCTTATTCTCATCCGTCTCCAAAACCCTGATAAAAAGAATAAACTCCATACGTGCTTCCTTTCTCTTTCCTCTGGTTATGCAGCGACGGAAACAAAATTACAAACCTATTAAATTGTCCTATCAAACAAAAAAAAAACCTGCAGTGTAATTTGAGGAAGATTTGACTGCCAGTTCTAGCAAGCCGTGTTACAGCGAGGGTGTTCTACTTTGGCTTCAATCCGACACATGACGACGGTCAATAGTGGAATCGATCTAAATCTTATGTAAATCAAAATACAAAAGATTAATAGCCCATAAAACTTTAATTATCTTTATATTTGTTATGAAGCGGTAGGCTAAAAGCTAATCAACGTCACACACCCCGAACACACACACACACACAGTTTTAATACCAGCATCCGACACAATGCATTTCCCAGTTACTCTCCACACCCATGCAATGTGACCGTCGGTCTGCAAGATGGTGTGGGAAATTCTACATGGTTTCTTGACTAACAAGAAATAACAGCTAAACGTCTTTTAACATGGACCACAATATCTTTGAAAATAGTACAATGGAGAATATGGTCCTGCGTAATAAGCTCACAGGAAAAAGATGAGACGGTTCGGATTGTAATTCTTTGCATCGTAGATCTGTTCGATAACGTCTACACAACAAACAGCCTGATTAGCATATAATATATGAATTGGTGGTTCTTCTCTAAATGATATTTATTTATATATCTCGTTCCTCTGTTTGTTTGTATTTTTGTTTGTTTTCTTTTTGTTCGAAAAAAGTTCGTTTTCTATGTCTTCGTTTTTATGATTCCGTTTCTCATTGTGTTTAACGTTTTTGTGATGTTCTGTACCCATATATGCATGTATATATACATATATATGTAGGTATGTACATATATGTATGTATATATGCATACATTTATATATTATTTATATCATTATATGATCGAACGTCACGCATCCTTTTCCAAGTAAGTTTTACCTTTACATATATAAACACGCATGCATGTATATATGTATGTATGCATGTGTATATATACACACACACATATATAAAAGAGGAATGTAAAAAATACATTACGATGTATATATCGTAAACAATTCATAACTATTTACGAATATATCAATGGCCAAACATGTAATTAAAAATTTATGAAATTTTTTGATTGTATATTTGGCCATTGTAAATAATTATGAATTGTTTACGATATATCCTTCGTAATGTATTTTTACATTCCTCTATTTATTATTTAATTTTTCACTCATATCCGGTTTATCGCCATAGCTCGATTTGTTGGTCTTTTCTTATAAACGCTGTGCATGACGTTAGAATTCAGAATTTGAATGTGTAGATAGATGTTGACAAATTATTCTTACCTGTCAGGAAACATGTAAGCTTCAAGGTATGTTTTTGTTTTTTGTGTTAATTTTGTATCTACAGGAAGAGTGGAACCGTTTTTCGTTCCTAACTTCGAAATTACAATTGAGAATTAACTTTATATTTAAGTTGTGAATTTTATGTCATGTCGCCCGCCGACAGTTTTATTGTGAAAAGATAAAATATGAGTGGTTATAGTGGCTTTATAGCGGCTTTGGGTGCTATTTCTAGACCTGTAAGGGTTTCTGAAACCCTCTCCGTTATAATTGTGATTTGTTCTTAATTATACACACTTCCTATGTATATATATATATATATATATATATATATATATATAT
>NC_068987.1:108984387-108987112 GCF_001194135.2 Octopus bimaculoides
ATATATATATATATATATATATACATACATATATGTATGTATGTATACGTATACATTTATGTATGAATATGTATGTGTGTACGTGTGTGTGTGCACGTGTGTGTGTACGCGTAAGTGTTTGTGTGTGTGTGTAGTGTGCATAAAATGTATATATATCTAGGCACTCACTCATATCGTATAAATATACGAATACGATGCAGAAGAACAGGTTTGCACTACGCACATACACACACACACACAGATACAGACATTCACACATATGCTTACATCACACACAGATATGCTTACATCACATACACTTTCACACACCACGAACACACGTATATGCACACACAGAAAAAAAGGAAAGAGAAAACAAAAGAGAAAAAGAGAATGAGAGTGTGACAACAGAAAGAGAGAGAGAGAGAGAGAGAGAGAGAGGAAGAGAGGGAGGAAGAGAGAGGGAGAGAGAAAGAGAAAGAACCGCTCGTTTAAATATATCGATCTAATAAATTGACGATGGATTTGTACAAATCTCCGTGGAATATAGTCAGCTTGTGTGCATACGTATGTGTGTTTGAGTGTTCTTTAAGTTTATTGCGTTAATGAACGCGAATGTGTGTTTTCTTGTCCCTGTATCTTTATTTTCATTTTATTATATTAATATTATGTATTCTGTGAATAATCGTGTTGTTAGACAGAGCTTTCTAAGCTCAAGAAACAACGTTATTCTCAAGCCACATTTTCCCAAGCAGCCTCCAATTTACCGAAGTGCAACGTATCCAAGTGCAACGTATCCAAGTGCAACTTATCCATTATAGAAACCATTGATATTTCGAATTTTACCTCCGGTCATCTTCCAAGGGTTTCATCTCCATAAAATCTTTGTTTAAGCTAACAACTGCTGCATTTCATTTACCTGCTCATCTTGCTGGTGTGGAAACACCATCGTGGACTCACAGCTCATGTTTACAAGCGTTGACTAGATTATCAATTTTCGTTTTTATGTTTCAGTCATTAAACTGCGGTTATGCTGGAGCACCACCTTGAAGGATTTTAGTTGAAAGAATCGACCCCGACGTGTTTTTTTTTTATTATTATTATTAAAGCCTGGTACTCATTTGATTGGACACTTTTGCCGAACCGCTAAGTTACGGGATCTTAAACACACTAACACCGGTTGTCAAGTAGTAGTGAGGGACAAACACAGATGCACGGACACATGCACATAGGCAGATAGGCAGACAGACATAGATAGATAGATAGATAGATAGATAGATAGATAGATAGATAGATAGATAGATAGATAGGCAAACAGACATGGATGGATGGATGGATAGATAGATAGATAGACCGACGGCGGGATTTCTCAGTTTCTGTCTACCACATCCATTCACAAGGCTGTGGTTGACCAGAAGCTATAGTAGAAGACACTTGCACTAAGTCCCACACAGTGATATTGAACCCAGAACTATCTGGTTGGGAAGCAAGCTTCTTACAACACAGCCACGCCTGCATCTAGATCAGCGGTTCCCAACCGGGGTGCACATGACCCCTTATTGTCCATATAATATTAAAATTTAAGAATGGAGATCCACAATAGTATTATAAAGTCCCCTAAAAAAATTTTATTTTAGTTGTATGTATTGGTATATATTAGAAGAAACAATTAGGCTTCTTTCGCTAACATTTTACATTATTCAACTTACACAAGTTAATGCGTGAAAAACAAACTGGGAATTTTGAAAGAAATTTCCATAAAACTAGTCTTTAAACATCGAATGGCTATGGGGGTCAACCAGAATGAAATAGTAATCAATGAGGTCCATAGATTTTAAATGGTTGAGAACCCCTGCTTTAGATATATGTATTGGTATGTATTGCAAGAAACAGCTGGGTTTCTTCCTTTAACATTTTACATAATTCAACCTACACAAGTTAATGTGGGAAAAACAAAATAGGAATTTTGAAAGACGTTTCTATAAAACTAGTTTTTAAACATTGAATGGCTATGATTGGGGCCACCAGAACAAAATAGTCCTCAAAGGGTCTATATGTACAAAATGGTTGAGAACCCTTGATCTAGTTTTTAATCACTATATATATAGGGCTCGCTAGCATCAGGGAATTGCTTCGTTGTTTGGTGTTTGATCAGAGTGCTGGAATAAAAGAATGACTATTTAGAATGTTGCATTTACGTAGCTTTGAAACCAGAATAACAGATAACTATGTAATGCTACGATTCTCGCTCAACTTAGAAGAATTTGCGCCGAGCTTCTCAAAAACTAATTGCGGAAAGTTGTTCCGTGTCTACAAAAAGACAGTAAGAACCTGTTTAGCTTCATCAGAATTTGAAATGCCTACCAAACATAAATTGGATAATTTAGTTGATAGACTTGCCGTTGTTCATAGACCCCTGACACCAAAGCCAAAACTAAGAAAATGATGAAATATTTCACTTAAACCTTTATAACTGTACCACGTGTTTTTACCCTCCATAAATCCTAAATTTTATTTTAGAATTTATGCGAGCAACTGTCTTTGAAGACTCATATTGTCGTTGAATGCTCAAAATGAGGAGTAGATAGAAAACCGCCAAACGATGAAGGGTCTTTTCTCTGAGTTTACTTGTCCTGTTTTCCATTTGTTCTCGTTTACATATTTAACTCGTTTGTTTACGTATTTCATGCTATTTGCACCATTGGTGACGTTCTGTACCCATATATGCATGTATATATATATATAT
>NC_068987.1:108987122-108989678 GCF_001194135.2 Octopus bimaculoides
TATTATTATTATTATTATTATTATTATTATTATTATTATTATTATTGTATACATAAAGAGAGACAGACAGACAGACAGACAGAATGAGTGAGAGAAGATGGAAGAGACTGACAAACAGATGCACGTACGTATATTTATATGTTCCCACTTACTGGACCGCTGAAATCTACAAGTTTTTTTCACACTCTCTCTCTGCTTAATTTCTTTTATTTCTGTTGAAGAGCGTAGGCTCGAAACGTAAAAGACTTTTTCATTTTGCCCGAGCGTCAAACTAATACACTTGCTTGTTGTTCATACACCTGTCAACTACATAGAAGTATAGGTCCTTACGAAAGTATGATGTGTGTGTTTGCGTGTATATGCATGTAGGTAGGTAGGTATGCACAATATATTAATATATATATATGTAAATGTGCATTGTACTGGTTAAACGTTTTAATTTTCCAGTTTCATTCATGGCCTGTACTTATACTTTATGATTTAGTTAATTCTTTCTGGTTATTGGAAACCAGCTGCATATTAATTCTGAATTGAATAGTTATAAAATAATAGGAGCCTATTAACCAGAGGTATAAACCTGGAGATATTGTCTGTCGGTAAAATATGCAGATTTTTCATTAGTTTTCCATAAGCGTTTATTGACGTGCTGATAAAATTCTGTCTTAATGTAAATATATATGGCCGCACGTGTATGTATGTGTGCTGCTATGCATGCGCGCGCGCGCGTTTGTATCAGTGTGATAGTGTGGGTGCGCATGACAACGCTGTCTGATAGCAGCGGTGGAAATGGTGATAGTAGCGGTTTTTTTATGCGATAATATTGGTTGTATGTTTCAGATATATAAATTACGCATGTTATATTACATGTGGTGTATGCGGGGGGGGGGGGATTGTGTATATGTGTGCGTGTGTGCCAAAGTGCAAAATAACGAGATATACACACACATATGTGTATGTGTGTGTGTGTGCGTGCGCGCGCGCGCGTAGTAAAATCTGCCCACGCAAAGTAACAGTCATGCGTAGGTCGATGTTACTACATTTAGCCCCAGGAAAACATCTTTTCCAGCTGGCTACCGACGCTATAGTAGAATATATCTACTGATGGTTCCACGCAGTGGGCCTGAACCGGGAATCTTGTGGTTGGGAAGCAAACTTCTTACCTTACAGCCACGTCTGCGCCTACATATAAATACATACATAGTTATATGAGAATACACACACACACACACATACGCACACATATATGTAAAAGCACACAGTTATATGAACGCACATGCACAGATATATGTATGTTCGTACGCAGTTATTTGCGTGTGTCTACATGAGGGTGTGTGCGCGCGTTCGTAACAAAGCCGCATTCTGGACGTATCGATGGCATTCCAGTATTCACTCTTTTCATTTTCATTCTTTTACTGAACGCGCAACCATGTGGTTGGGAAGCAAGCTTCTTACCACAGAGCCACTCCCGTGCCTACACATCGTCAAACAAATTAGTTTTCTCTATTATATAAATCTCGATATGAATAAACACTTGTGTTATGTTGTTGGCACTCCGTCGGTTACGACGATGAGAATTTCAGTTGATCCGATCAACGGAACAGCCTGCTCGTGAAATTAACGTGCATGTGGCTGAGCACTCCACAGGCACGTGTACCCTTAACGTAGTTCTCGGGGATATTCAGCCTGACACAGTGTGACAAGGCTGACCCCTTTGAATTACAGGCACAACAGAAACAGGAAGTAAGAGTGAGAGAAAGTTGTGGTGAAAGAGTACAGCAGGGGTCGCCACCACCCTCTGCCGGAGCCTCGTGGAGCTTTAGGTGTTTTCGCTCAATAAACACTCACAACGCCTGGTCTGGGAATCGAAACCACGATCCTATGACCGCGAGTCCGCTGCCCCAACCACTGGGCCATTGCGCCTCCACACTTGTGTTATATAATGCTAAATAAAGGCAGGGCGCTGGTAGTGTCGTTAGCACGCTGGACGAAATGCTTAGCAGTATTTCACCCGTTGCTACGTTCTGAGGCTGACTTTCCTTTTCGTCCTTTCGATGTAACCGACTAGTCCCCCCTCCTCCACAATTTTCAGGCCTCATGCCTTTAATAGAAAGGGTAATATAATGCTAAATATGCATATTGATGGAAAAAGTATATATAATTTAGGGATGTAGTAAGTAATAGTACAACATGGCGAAGATTACGAAACGGCTGTTATCATATGGAGCTCATAAGGAAGTAATGAATCAGCCTTCACTGTCTGTCTGTCTGTCTGTATGTATGTATGTATGTATGTATGTATGCATGTATGTATGTTTGTATGTATGTATGTTTGTATGTATGTATATCTTTGAAGGAATTCCGATGTAGGAAATGAAAAGAATCTTTTTCTGAAGCTGTGTGTAGGTTGTTGTGGTAATATAAACTTATTATTATTATTATTATTATTATTATTATTATTATTATTATTATTAATATTATTATTATTATTATTATTATTATTATTATTATTATTATTATTATTATTAATATTATTATTATTATTATTATTATGAAGAG
>NC_068987.1:108990412-108994554 GCF_001194135.2 Octopus bimaculoides
ATATATATATATATATATATATATATATATATATATATACATATACATATGTATATATATCCATACGTATATACGTAAACATATGCTTATATCTATCTATGTACGTATGTATGCACGTAGTTATATAGTGTGTGTGCAACGAAAGAGCGAGTGAGAAAGACGGTGAGAAATCTATGAGAGAAAGGCGTGGGAGAGAAGGGGGGGAGAGCAACAGCAATTTGGGTAGATTTAAGCCTATCAAAAAGCATTACGTGAAATTGTTCAAAGAAAGAGTGTGAGGAGTTGGAAAGACTCAAATAAAAAAGAGAGGGTAGGAGTAAGTGAGTGAAAGAGAAAAAGTGACAGAGAGCGAGAGAATGAGGAGTGAAAGAGAAAGAGAGAGAGAGAGAGAGAGAGAGAGAGAGAGAAAGTGAAGAAAAGATAACTCTAGACTTGTGCAAAGATACAGAGAGATGTGCGAACAAGTGGAAATATTGACATCAATAAAAGCGTTACATTAAATTTACACATGAAATAATTTTGTCTAAATTTATTGACCGTCAGTTGATTTATGTATTAATACATATATACTCTTTCCCACACTATATAATACACATATATGTGAGTAGTTTGATATACGCATACGACCACGTATATATGTGTGTGTCTGTGTGTATATTGGCGTATATACACACCATACTTACAAGCACACAAACTCACGAAGGTTATATCGAAAATAATTCAAAAGTAGGTATAACCATTTTATTAAATGACACAGGTCATTCAAATTGCACATATTGGAAGAAGAACTATTTCTCTATAGTAACTCTTATATTCCTGGTCCTCTTCATTTGCAGAAAAATAATAGGTTCTAACGAAAAGCTAAGTGCCGTCATTGAGTACATCCATAAAAGTGTACAGGTTGTTTATGGAGATGACAAGAATGGCAAAAGCTATGTACAGTCATGGATGAAGAAATTTAAGGAAGAGAAAACCACAACTGAAGACAATCCGAGCTGGAATAAATCATCAACAGCGACTAAGGATACGAATTGCCAGTAAGTGGACTGCTCCATGTGGACAGATGAGTCATAATCCATGAAGTTATACACAACTCTAATGTGGTCACAATGCATTACAGATGATGGTGTAAGGCTTTAGAATGGAAAAGTGTCTGCAGAGTGGGTAAATGGTGAGGGTTTTGTTTGTGTGTGTGACAAGAGTTTAATTCTTCAGCATTTTGTGGAACTTGACAATACAGTGAACATCGAGTAGTTAAGTCACTTAAAATGATTAGATAAGTCGTTAGGAGGAAGACACCAAACAAGAATCTGTAAGCGATTCAAATTCACCATGCCATTGAGTGACCAGACATCTTCAGAAATAAATTGATCAATTAGCAAATAGAGATGATTAGCGGTTCACCTATTTCTGATTAGTCTGGAGCTAGCACCTTCTGATTATCACATGACCCATTCAATGAAGGACAATTTTCGGAGACAATGATATAATGACACAGACAATGCGAAGTTGGCTGTGAAAAGGTGGGTACAACTGTACTCAAATAAAATTTTCCTCAAGGAGGATTCGAAGGCTGAATCCAGCAACATCACAAATGTAAGGCTTGTGATGGTGATTTGTATGGAAGAAAAGTTGCTTTAACTACATTTGAAATTTGAACGACTTAAGTCAGTTGATAAAGAGGCTATGCTATTTTGGCATTACTTTCAACACATACCTCGTATACATATACATACATGCATATATGTGTGTGTGTGTGAGTGTGTATGTTCATATTTAACATATTCCTGTACACTTGGAAATGGGAAAGCCTTTCGCTGCAGAAATAGACCCAGGAAAAAACTTTCCTTAAAAAATATCCTAAAAACTGCGGGAAAACGCATTAGGCTATGAATAACAGCATCGGATCGTAGAATGCAAGCGTTTCTGCGTCACAGCTACAAATAACGAATTCCTCTTTTATTTATTTATTTTTTTTTTTTTTTTTTTTTTTTTTTGCCGTGATCGAAATGTACACGAACGTGTTAAATATAATGGTACAAGATCATATTTTATTCAGTGCTGCTTCATTCGTCTCCAGTATACGAAGCTGGCGATCCGAGGCGCCATGACGCATCCGATACGGTTGGATTATGCCAGCCACAGCGCAATGTGTGCTCAAAGATTTAGCTTTGAGGGGATTTTTACCCCGAGACGATTTTCACAGTGAAATGCTTTCACATGTCTAACTTTACATGAGGGTATTTAATATGGCCGTAGAGGAATATAATTTATCTAGGGCAGTTTCATGCGACACTTCATTAATGTGCGTGTGTGTGTGTGTGTGTGTGCGCGCGCGCGCGTATGTCTGTCTGTCTGTCTGTGTGTGTAACTTGCTGCAGTCCAGTAGCCTGTTACTCTGTAGTTTCCACGTCATGCAGCCACTTTTCCATGTATATTTGATTGTACAGTTCTATATTTAAGAGATGAGGAATTACGTACATTATTTACATTATTTACATTTGACGGATATTTGTCCTCATCATGTTTGTTGTTAACACAACGGTTCGGCTGACACGTCCTCCAGCTTTCATCAGGTGTATTGGGGAAAGTTCGAACCTGGGTTCTCATTCCGAAGATATTTTTCGATGTTGTTGTTATTATTATTATTATTATTATTATTATTATTATTATTAAGGTCACTACCTGGAATGGAACTCGGAATCTTGGGGTTAGTAGCCCGCGCTTTTAACCACTACGCCATATGCCCACGGGCATATGGCGTAATGAATAATAATAATAATAATAACATCGAAAAATATCTTAGGAATGAGAACTCAGGTTTGAACTTTCCCCAAGACCCCTGATGAAAGCTGGAGGGTATATCAGCCGAACCGTTGTGTTAACAACAAACAAAATGAGGACAAATATCCGTCAAATGTAAATAATGTAAATAACGTATGCTTGATTGTATCGAATAGCAGACTATTCAAATACCTGAAATAGACGTTCACAGTCTACGTTTGTATTGAGCACTCCCTCTCCGGATCGTTAGCCAACATACACGTATGCGAGTGAATATGTAATATGCATACATACACTCCATACATATATACACACACAGATGTACATATTCACTCATATATTTATTCACACAGGCTTATTATATTTCTCACACAAGGAGGGCGCCCATTGCCTTATATTTCTGGTAACATCATATGAGAGAAAACCTGATAGTAACATTGAAGAAACATTTCCAGCAGAGAAAAAAGTTCAATAATTATCCTGTTCTGAAGTCAGTTAGCATGAAAATAAAAACATCGTTAAGATAGCCAATGAACTTGAGAAGGAATATGAAATATAATCCAACATAGTTCTCTCTCCCAAAACAAACGTTTTTTGAAATCGTAATTATTACGAAATAATAATAATAATAATAATAATAATAATAATAATAATAATAATAATAATAATAATAATAATAATAACAAGGATGATGATGACGATGATGATGATGATGATGATGATTTCAAAGTTTGGCACCGGGCCGAAAACCATGCTCCGCTATAACCATAATAATAATAATAATAATAATAATAATAATAATAATCTTTATTTCTACTATAAGCACAAGGCCTGAAATTTAAGGGAGGGTGATAGTCGATTAAATTAAACCCGGTACTCAATTGGTACAAGTTTTATCGACCCTGAAAGGATGAAAGGCAAAGTCGTCCTCGGTGGAATTTGAACTCGGAACGTGAAGACGAGTGGAATACCGCTAAGCATTTCGCCCAGCGTGCAAACGATTTCACACTAGTGATGGTAACAATAATGATGGTGGTAACAATGCTAATCACAAGAACCATGGCAATAAGTGTGTGAATCTCGGAGGGAAACAGGTTGAAGCAAATCACAATAAAACGGAGCCGCTGGTATTTTCTTTTACCCAGCGCCAACAACGTTTCAGTATCCCACCTCGTATTCTACATGCATATATATATATATATATATGTGTGTGTGTGTGTGTGTGTGTGTGTGTGTCGGGTCATCGAAAATAGATGACGGATAAATACTTTACTCATGGATTCACCTGTTTCATTATAGGTAGTGCATGCATATACCTGTCTATATATATATATATATATATATATATATATATATAT
>NC_068987.1:108995646-108996860 GCF_001194135.2 Octopus bimaculoides
TATATATATATATATATATATATATATATATTATGCACACACACAAATGTACATACAAATGTAAATGTATATAGCTGCAAATAAATGTATGTGTAGATACATGAGTGTGTGGGTAGATTGACAGATAGATATATAGACATACATGTATACACGTTATAAATGTACATCCATGTCAATAGATTCATACGTATACAAAGTTTCGTGTATGTAATCATCTGACACATCTCGTAAGAGCAGTAGAAAGAAAGCAGGAAGGAAGAGAGGAAAGAAAGAAACAAAGAAAGAATGAATTTATGAAAGGAAGGAAATAAGTAAGGAAGGAAGGAAGGAAGGAAGGAAGGAAGGAAGGAAGGAAATAAGTAAGGAAGGAAGGAAGGAAAGGCTAGGAGACAGGGAGAGTAGCGGCGCGAATAGTGAAAAGATAAACAGACGAAGCTAAAGGCAGACAGATACACACACACGCATACACACACACACACACACACACACACACACACACCTTAGACATACAGTGAGATATTTAGCAAAATGGCCGCTGGCCATACAGCTCAACTGAATTTTGCGCGGTCACATTTCTTCAGAGCAATTGAAGATTTAATTAATATCCAAAAATGTTGATGCTATCACAATTGCTTGGAATCGATCTACTCATCCAATTAAACCATTTTTCCATAGAATATTCTAGAAACAGATGAAATTATAAGTGAAAATCAGATTCTTTTTACTTGCAATCTGCAATCCGGTTAAAGCGTTTATTTATTTCTTCTTACGGTTTATGTCTTATTTTATATATTTATATATATATTTTTTCCTTGTTTTGTTTTGTTGTAAAATTCAACTTCAAGTGATGGAGGAGAATTATCATCACTGCAGGAAACTTCTGGACCAGAACAACACATTACTTACGTGACGGCGATGATGTCATATCTATACATTATCTTCTTCTTCTAATTATTGTTATTATTATTATTATCGTTATCATCATTCCTTCTCTTCGTCTTCTTTTATTTCTTCAGCTTCTTTCACATCTTCTTTTTCGTCTTCTTTCTTTCCATCTTTTTGTCTTTATTTCTGTCTGTCTGTCTCTGAACATATTTGTATGCATACAGTTACAAATACATACATATATATATATATATTTATACGCACACACACATACACACATACCCACAAACACACACACACACACACACACACACACACACACACACACA
>NC_068987.1:108996870-108998321 GCF_001194135.2 Octopus bimaculoides
TGTTGTAAAATTCAACTTCAAGTGATGGAGGAGAATTATCATCACTGCAGGAAACTTCTGGACCAGAACAACACATTACTTACGTGACGGCGATGATGTCATATCTATACATTATCTTCTTCTTCTAATTATTGTTATTATTATTATTATCGTTATCATCATTCCTTCTCTTCGTCTTCTTTTATTTCTTCAGCTTCTTTCACATCTTCTTTTTCGTCTTCTTTCTTTCCATCTTTTTGTCTTTATTTCTGTCTGTCTGTCTCTGAACATATTTGTATGCATACAGTTACAAATACATACATATATATATATATATTTAAGTACGTATAATGGGAGAGAAGATGTGAACAGATTGAGAGCAGGGTATGGCCGTGAGTCAATGATTAGATTTGGTAAAATAGAGGTTGGAGAGATAAACGACTGCGTAAGTATTAACACACGGCGACAGGCGTAGCAGAACACGCAACACACAAATATAAGCAAATGGTACAACAATACATATACATATAGTGACATAGAACGCTACATACATGCACGCACATACATATGCATTATTTACTATATACACTTTACACATAGATACACACACATGCATCATCATATACGTACATTTGACAGCGTATGTATGTTGTACATAAAATATATACTAATACTAACGCTAGACACAGCTCACAGGCATACACACACACATAAGTATATACGGATGTCTTTTCATTGTATGTGTAGATGCGGACTGTGTATATGTGTGTGTGTGTGTGCATGTCTCTGTGAATGCGTGTGTGTGTGTGCATGTCTCTGTGTATGTGTGTGCATGTCTCTGTGCATGTGTGTGCATGTGTCTGTGTATAGGTACGCATACAAATACAAACGTATACACATTAGTGCATATAACCATATATAGGTCCACAGATAACAGGCGACACACTGATATGTTCGCTGGAGGACAAGGCAGAAAAATAGTTAGTTTAATACATAGATAGACAGAAGCATACATTAATACACATACAAAGGTATAGATTCAAACATAAATGCATTATATGTGGTGTGAGAACATTTAATATTATAGTTAGTGAAATATTTTTGAATTTAAAATAGTTATCGCTAACTTCAATTTCTCTGACTTTAATATGTATTCACAGGAAGTGGTCCTACAAAAGAACAGATTATCTGTAACGGCAGAAGCCCTCGGGTACGGGTTCTACTGTCATACATATATACATACATATATATATGTGTGTGTTTAAGTGTGTGTGTACATGTGTGCATATGTGTGTGCAGCAGAATGTATGAAGTTATGTACGTATGTATTTACGTATCGGTGTGTAAATATATATATATATAGTTATGTGTATGTGGGTGTCGGTGTGTGTAACAGAATGTCTGTTTGATTATATTTATATCTTTGTATATATGTGTAGGTATACATATGCATATATATATATATATATATA
>NC_068987.1:108998435-108999040 GCF_001194135.2 Octopus bimaculoides
ATATATATAAGTATATATATATATAAACACGTATATCTAAGAATCTATATAGGTATGTGTATTTGTATGTATGTTTGTATGTATTTT
Organism: Octopus bimaculoides; assembly: GCF_001194135.2. Lineage (NCBI taxonomy): Eukaryota > Metazoa > Mollusca > Cephalopoda > Octopoda > Octopodidae > Octopus > Octopus bimaculoides. Next base: position 108,998,523 of record NC_068987.1, read on the forward strand.
ATTAATATCTATTCTCAGGAAGTAATGCTACTACAGAACAGATTATCTACTACGGCAGGATTCTTCAGATGTGTGTTCCTCCCCACACACACACATATACATACATATATAAAACACATCGCAGGTAGCAGAATCGTTAGCGCATCGAGTGATTTCTTAGCGACATTTCTTTTGATATCAGAGTTCAAACTCCGCCCAGGTCTGATTTACCTTTCAGGGGTAGATAAACTAAGTATTAGTCAAGCACTAGGGTCGATGTCATCGACTAGCCCCTTCCTTCAACCATTTTAGACCTTAGAACTTCAGTCTACAGTAGTAGGAAAGAATATCTATCTATCTATCTATCGCTCTATCTATCTATCTATCTATATAATAATAATAATAATAATAATAACAATAATAATAATAATAATAATAATAATAATGATAATAATAATACAAATGATATGTGAGCATATGCATATATACATACATATATGTACAGACCTACATATACATGTATATATAGATGCATATCC
>NC_068987.1:108999108-109002638 GCF_001194135.2 Octopus bimaculoides
TATATATATATATATATATATATATATTGTACCTGTGTGTGTGAGTGTTTATACGTATATTTAAATATATATACATATGTATGTGTGTATGACCGTATGTACATATACATACTTATGTGTGGGTGTGTGTATGTATGAGTGTGCACGTGTATGTGTACGAACATGTTTGTAGATAGATGATGCAGACACAAACATACATATGTGCGAGTTAGTGCATGGATGTGTATGTGTTTATGTGTGCGTTTGTCTGTGTGTGTGTGTGTGTGTGTGTGTGTGTGTGTGCGCGCGAGTGCGTGTGTGTGTCTGTGTTTGATGGAATGAAAATGGGTTAAAATAAATAACTCGTAGAGGCCAGTGGCATACAGTTGAACAGCAAATACGATAAATTCTTAATTCTTAAAGTTATCTCAGCTTCCAGAGAGAGTTCAACAATCGCTTGATGGCAATTGGGACTCCCTCCAGATGCGAGTGTGAGGTAATCTCAACAAACAGCATTTCGCAAAAATCGAGTTATCATTAAGAAAAGGCTTTTCTGATTGTCGAGAGGCAAGAGGAAATACAAACGTTTATATGTATGTATGCATGCATGTATGTATATATATGTGTGGAGACGCAATGGCCCAGTGGTTAGGTCGGCGGACTCGCGGTTGTAGGCTCGCGGTTTTGATTCTCAGACCGGGCGTTGTGAGTGTTTATTGAGCCAAAACACCTAAAGCTCCACAAGGCTCCGGCAGGGGGGGGGGGCTGACGAACCCTGCTGTACTCTTTCACCACAACTTTCTCTCACTCTTACTTCCTGTTTCTGTTGTGCCTGTAATTCAATGGGTCAACCTTGTTACACTGTGTCACGCTGAATCTCCCCGAGAACTACGTTAAGAGAAAAAAATAACGAATCCACCCAGCTTTTCTAAATTTCGGTATGTGGTGAAGCAATTTTGCTGAACCCTAATTATAATTATGCTTATAAGTATAAAATTGTTGTATCTATCTATCTATCTATCTCCCGTTGGAATCCGATAATGTACAAACTCAATAAATGTGAATTGCTAAGTTACTGTATTTGCAAAGCATAAATAAATGCCCTGAAATCGTCTTCTAATGAGGACGTTACAACTGCTATTTCGCAAATGCATCATGAGGGCTGAAACAGCCCACCTCCATTTAGTAAACCCTACAGCAAAACTACTGTCCGCCCCGGGCAGCGTTTTTGAGTCTACATTATAAGCCTGTATAGACTTGGGGGCCCGGCAGTGGGATGTGGCAAGCTCAGGGTTCCGTCTGGTGGCACGCACTTTTGTAATGTTAGTGAAACAGAATTAATATTTTAGTTATTTTTTTAAGACCTGGTATTTTGTTGTGTCCCTTTGCGTCCTGAATTCAAATCATGTCCAGCTTTATTTGTCATGTTATCATTCCAAGGACGATTAAAACATACTAAACAAATACTGGACAAATATCCATTCTAATTTTGGCGCAAGGCCGGAAATATTAAAGGTGGGGCTAAGTCGATTACATAACAGCCACTCCCGATTAGTACTTAAATGGTTTATCCCGAAAGAACAGAAAGTAAACTTGACCTTGGTTGTAATTGAACTCGAGACATAATGTGTCAGAAGAAATTCTGCAAAGCACTTTTTCCGGCGCCCTAATAATTTTGCCAACTCGTTATGTAACACTCTCTCTCTCTCTCTCTCTCTCTCTCTCTCTCTCTCTCTCTCTCTCTCTCTCTCTCTCTCTCTCTTCTCTCTCTCTCTCTCTCTTCTCTCTCTCTCTCTCTCGCTCACACACATACTTTTTCACTTTCTCTCTTTCCTTCTTTCTCCCTCTCTTCCTCTCTTCCTCTCTTCCTTTCTTTCTCTCTTTTTCTCTATCTATTTATCTCTTTCTTTCTCTCCCCCATCTCCCCCCTCTCCCTCTCTCATTCATTCATTCAAAATATCTTGCTAAAGTTTTGTGCCTAAGCTGTAGATAAGCACTAACTATTTTAATACTCCCCATGCCAATACGCACAGCCAACTAGACAAAACAGTCCATCCACTGAACCTTAACCAAAATACCACCCATCCAAGCACATGCACACTGTACCCTAATAAACAATAACATTTGTTGCTATTTAGGATACGATGTGTTTATTTACTTTAGTTCAAACCTCCCAACTCTCCTCCCGACTCCTGCCATTCAAATACTGGGGGAAACGGCTCCTTTTAACTTCGTCATGGTTTATCCCCTCGTCATTGCTTTTGCTCTATATATATCTCTATCTGTCAATGCATCCATCCATCTATCTATCTATCTATCTATCTATCTATCTATCTATCTATCTATCTATCTATCTATCTATCTGTCTATCTGTCTAGCTATCCATCTACCCATCCATCTATCACCCCATCTATCTATCTATTTATTTATCTATCTATCTATCTATCTGTCTGTCTATCTATCTATCTATCTATCTATCAACCTATCTATCTACATATCTATCTATGTATCTATCTCGTGTATAAGGAACCCCCTAATTTGGGGGTTTAAAATTAGGAAAAAAGGTTTTGTAAGGGATCATAATACTATCCATTTATAAGAAACTCCCATATTTTTTAACATAATTTTTGACAAAAAAAGTGTTCTTTATACACGTTGAAATACGGTATATATTTTAAATATATCTTAAAAGATAGAACATTATGATAGTCTACCGGTTTCGCGTTTCGCTAACCATGACAATTGGTGAAAATACTGCAATTTCATATTATCTTAAGCAGTTTTTAGTCCATATTGCTTGTATAAGAATTAAGAGTTGTCTATATTTATTTAACCACGTAATTATCTTGGGAATACGCTTCTTTCGCGAAACTTCTTTTAAGTGAAGAAAACATGAATAAATCCATATTCACCTCTCATACCTATAGATTTTATGGTTTTATATATCCCTCACGAAATAATTCCATTGCTCAGACTTTTGGGGTTTTCTGTTCCATGGACAGTTTATATTACACTTCTTTGTATTTGCTTGCTATGTGGCCTGATAGCCAAATCCGTATTGTATTTAGATCTATATTGGTATAAATTTTTAGCCCAAATTTATACCAGTATAGATCTATACCAATAACATTTTAAACAATACCTTTTATCATACGATTTTAAATAGCATCTCTATCATTCGATTTACTATACTAAAGTTCATCTTTTTCTCTGACGAGTGGATATACTTCCTAATGATGTTTATCAACTTAGGATTTCATTTCGAAAGGTAGTATGTTCATGAAACGATCGTAAGATCTCTCAAAACTTTTTAAATGATCATGGGTATACTTTATATAATTATTTATTAATAAAATATTGTTTATATTATGGACGTATCTCTTCTGTGATTTTTATGATATAGTTCTCCTTCTTTTACTCCCTGATATATATATATATATATATGTGTGTGTGTATATATATAAGTATATATATATATAGGTATGTATGTGTACGTGTACATATGTGTGTGTCTATATACATATGTAGACACACACACACACACACACACA
>NC_068987.1:109003632-109005826 GCF_001194135.2 Octopus bimaculoides
ATATATATATATATATATATATATATATATATATATATATATATATATATATATATATATACAAACATATGATACAAAAAATATACACAGGTTTAGATATATGAATATATATATATATACATACGTAAACACACGTAAACACACGGATAATACATACACACACAACAGGACAAAATAGCCAAAAATTTACAATAAGAACAGGACATCAACAACGAGTGAAAAATACGAAAACACGTAACGAAAGACAAGTACGGGACAAAATACCAAAAGAAGTCTAACCTCTCCTCAGTTGTCGACTGTTAATTACTCTCTATTTCAAACTTTCAACTACAAGAACCTTCATAAAATAGCAGCATCCAGAAATTTTAAAAATGTAAAATTTGCCGAGAGTTAGAGCTATATATATATATATATATATATATATATATATATAGGTAGATCACATGCCATGAAGTTCAAATGAGGCCGGAATTTTTCGAAAGCTCGATAACGCTCAGTTGGCATCGATTTTTGTGAGTTCAATCGGGCGTTTGAATGAAAATTCCCATTATGATGTTATTATTCCTGCAGCTTTTGCACTTTTTGTCTGAGTTTGTTGAAAATCTATGAGTGAGCGAGAATCATGGCAGTGAGTTGATGTCAGTATAAGGCGTTAACAAAAAAAATCGATAATTGCGCCTGAGGAGTGGTTTTATAAAATCAATAAGCTTTTTTATGTCCAAATACCCATAGGGATTTTACTTTTGGCTGTAACTTTTATATTTTTAATCCGATTTTAATGAAATTCGAGATGTAGGTACATTTTGTGGTGGGGAGACGGTAAATGTGTTTATTTAATTCAAAAGGGCACAAGTGCAAATAAGCATTTCTTTAGAAACATTCTTATCGATTTTGTAGAAATTTTACACGTAATTACAGTTCATGTCGATTAGTTGATGCCAGCATGAGGAGTTGACAAGAAGTCAGTAATTGCGCCTCGGTGGGTGATTTTAAGAAATCAATACTTTTTTGTATGCAATTACCCATAGGATTATACTTTTTGCTGTAACTTTTACAGAATTCATCCGATTTTGATGAAATTTGACATTTAGGTAAGGTTTATTGTCGGAGTCATGTAGTAGGATTAAAATTAAACTGGTGAAAGGCAGAAATCGCAAAAATTCACTCACAATAAAATAATGAACTGATTTTGAAGAAAATTGACCCATGAGTAAAATTAAGCACTTCGACGTATGGGACATTGATTATTCATATAATGTATTGGGATTTAAAAGTTATTGGGATATTTTCATGTAAACGGTAACATGGATTCTATTTTATGACATAACCTTAACACTTCGCTTCGAATTCTACTGAGATTGGACACGCTGATCAATTTTGTACAGATGGTGGAATTATGGGGAGAGAAATAAACAAAAATCGCTCTCAACTGGTCGAAGTACACCCAAAAGTTTGACTGCGATTTCAGACGGTCCAGTATATAGGAGTATGTCGAAAGTGTTAACCGGGTAAAATCCCTGCCGAACCAGATATAACATCTTAATGGGTAATAGTTGGCACGCGGAACGTAGACGATTTCAATACAAGGTCAGAGGTGGGCTTAACTTCAACACCGAAAACATGAGCAACATCGGGTCCAATAGCTAGTATATATATATACATATATATAGTGTGAGAAAGAGAGAGAAAGATTGAGGGAAGCGAGCACATAAAGTCTAAGTAATATGATGAGCAGTTACACCTTTAGAAATATAAGCGCATCCGCATATCCACGCACGCATACTTTAGCGATGAACACAAATATACAACACGTATGCGTTGACATACACACATGTGCTCTCTCTCTCTCCCTTTCTCTCTCTGTCTCTCTACCTCTCCCAAAACGCACACACATACATGTATCTCACACACACACACACTCGCGCGCGCACATATGCACATCACTCACAAACTTTATGCGTAACAGTGAGACAAAACAATTCCTCAGAGGGATTTTTGTCTATTATTCTAAGCTTACTGAAGAAATAATTCTGCAAAACTTGTTTCGTCTTCCCCATAATAGAAGAATAAATAAACAAACGAAGAAAGATCTAAAACCGACCGGAATCTGTGAGGGTCACGTGGTAAACTATTGCGGAGAAATCTTATAAACAATGGCGGCTATTTCAGTGGAAACCTAGAAATGAAATAACGG
>NC_068987.1:109006594-109008985 GCF_001194135.2 Octopus bimaculoides
GGTGGTGGGGGTGATGGTGCTGGTGATGGTGGTGCTGGTGGTGGTGGTGGTGGTGCTGGTGCTGGTGGTGATGTGGTTGTAGTGGTGGTGTCGGTGGATTTGGCGGTGGTGGTGGCGATGGTGGTGGCGATGGTGGTGGTAGTGGCGCTGCTGCTGCTGAGTTCGGTCCCAATGCTTGGCACCTCGGGTAATTGACTTCTACTATAACCATGCGCCGACCAAACCCTTGTAAATAAATTTGGTAGACGGAAACTGGCAGAAGCCCGTCACACAAGTGCTTGTGTATCTGTGTGTATGTGAGAGTATCTGTGTTTGTGTGTGCGTCTCTGTGTGTCTGTGTGTGTTTTTGTGTGCGTGTGTGCTTGTGTTTGTCCCCACTACTCACACTGCTTGACAGCCGGTGCTGGTTTGTTTACATAACAGTAGTGGTTCCGCAAATGAGACCGACGAAGTAATTACCAGGCTTAATAAAATAAGTACCCGGATAGATTTATGTATTCGACAATAACCGTTAGAAATGGTGCTCCAGTATGGCCGCAATCCAATACCTGAAACAAGTAAACGACAAATGATAAAAGACAAGTAAGCATCACAGAGAAAAGGTGACAGACAATGTCGATACATTTCAGAGCTGCAAGCAAAATGAAATTAAGTAGCCACACTATTGCCGGAGTAACCACCAGGAAGTTTATTTCTGTATCTGTCATGTCAGCCATTTAATGAGAAGACGAGTTGCCGAGAAAATTATTTCCATTGGGAGGGACTTTTCGCAGCAACTGATCTGGCAAAAGCTTTACTTTTGATTGTCAATTGGTATTCCGTTGTAGACAATATCATTTCTGCTGAATAGAAATTTATTTAATGAAACGAATGAAACAAACGTTGGGTAAGAACATTTTAGAATGAAAAGTGTATTTAAGAATAGGTTTTGAGAAAAGGACCTCATTCAAAATGCATGTTTATTTTATATATACGTAGAATTTCGCATTAACAAAAATATTCCATTTGCTTTGCAAGATTCTTGATAAGATCTTCTGTGTTGAAACAGATTTTGTTGTATCATGGGAGGGTCACGTTGGCACTCCGTCGCTTACGACGTCGAGGGTTCCAGTTGATCCGATCAACGGAACAGCCTGCTCGTGAAATTAACGTGCAAGTGGCTGAGCACTCCACAGACACGTGTACCCTTAACGTAGTTCTCGGGAATATTCAGCCTGACACAGTGTGACAAGGCTGGCCCTTTGAATTACAAGCACAACAGAAACAGGAAGTAAAAGTGAGAGAAAGTCGCGGTGAAAGAGTACAGCAGGGTTCACCACCATCCCCTGCCGGAGCCTCGTGGAGCTTTAGGTGTTTTGGCTCAATAAACACTCACAACGCCCGGTCTGAGAATCGAAACCGCGATCCTATGACCGCGAGCCCGTTGCCCTAACCACTGGGCCTCCACGGGAGGGTCATAGTGCCAATAATAAACACACGCACTGGTTCTATTTGAATTCTTTACTATTTGTTAATTGGTTAACGATGTCCCCAGTTAACTCATCGAGTGTTTAATTACCTATGTCTGTCAAAGTCATTACGTTTCCATTCGCGCTCTTCTAAAAGATATGGCCTCTCGACTCTAGGTCATCTTATTAGCATAATATATAGTCATATACTCGGGATAAATATATAAGCGCAAAAGCATGTTTCAAGGTTATACGATATTTCTGAGCATTTTGTACAAACCGGGCCACACACGGAGCGATTGCCAAACTTAACTGGTTTCAAAGGTATATATCTGTGTTGCGTATAATTTTAAATTCATTAAACACAAAAGAAAATACAGTTCTATATTTAAGAGATGAGGAATTACGTACATTATTTACATTTGACGGATATTTGTTCTCCACTTGGTTGTTGTTAACACAACGTTTCGGCCGATATATCCTCCAGCCTTCTTCTTTGGTTTGGGAAAATTTCGAACCTGGGTTCTCATTCCTAAGGTATTTTTCGATGTTATTATTATTATTATTATTATTATTATTATTATTATGCTGTTGTTTTTTCTATCTTCTTTCTTCAAATTTTCTTCCATTTCTCGCCGAGTGTTTTCCGTACACCTAGAGCAGAGAAACTCGTTGTATGCATTCCCAGTTTACACACGCAAATTCACAGGTAAAACATGTATTTAAGAAAAAAACAAAAAAAAATTATTATTTTCATTATCATTATTATTATTATTATTGTTCAGGTCACTGCTTGAAATCGAACTCGGAATCTTGGGGTTGGTAGCCTGTGCTCTTAACTACTACACCATATGCCCACGGGCATTCATCCTTTCGGGGTCGATTAAATAAGTACCAGTTGCGTACTGGGGTCAAGCTAATCGGATCCCCCCCAAAAAAAAAA
>NC_068987.1:109010927-109012234 GCF_001194135.2 Octopus bimaculoides
TATATATATATATATATATATATATATATATATATATATGAAAGATATAGACTAACACATGATGAAAAAAAGAATGTGTTAAACATATAATATACCAGACAATATATGTGTATATACGCATCTCACTTTTTTTCATAGCCAAATATATTCATCTACCGCTATAAAAGACACATTTGCGTCAACGTGTATATATATGTTTGTATATATGCCTGTAGTAATATACCTCTGCTTAAATATATACGTTTGTAAGAAAATTATGCATATATATATATATATATAAATGCATACATGACGGCGTGTGTTTAGTCTCTGATGATATAGTTTAGCATAGCATTATGGGATTCAAAAAAAAAGAGTGGCGTATCTGTCAGAGGCTTGTCATGGCGGTCTTAACTATTTGTGCTGTTGCGTTTGATGAAAAGATTTACGAAATCTCTTCAGATTGAAGTCAAACTTTTCTAGAGACATACTGTGTATATGTATTTGTGAGTATTGGTTTCCATTATTGTGATATAGTGTGTTTATCTCCTCTGCATCTGTGTGTGAGTATGTATTCCGTGCGTATGTATATTTAAAGTAGAGAAAATGCTTAAAGAGTTAGACAGGCGGACCTGCTGTTACAGAGATTATAAGTAAGATATTGGAAGAGAAGTGGACAGACAGACAAGACATAGACAAACACATACACACAGACAGAGAGATAGGTAGAGGGAGTGACAGTTCACGAACGCAACATCTACGAAGAGTGGAAGTAAAATTTATAAAATAATATTTGTACACATTAGGGCGGTGAGCTGGCAGAATCGTTAGCACGCAGGGCGAAATGCTTAGCGTTATTTGTCTGCCTCTAGATTTTGAGTTCAAATTCCCCCGAGGTCGACTTTGTCTTTCATCCTTTCGGGGATTGATTAAATAAGTACCAGTTATGCACTGGACTCGATGTAATCGACTTAATCCCTTTGTCTGTTCTTGTTTGTCCACTCTATGTTTACCCCGCTGTGGGCAATAAAGAAATAGATATTTGTACACTTGCACACATATGTACACATATTAAATTCTACAAGAAGCTGACTGCGTCTTCGAAGTTTCGGCTCAATAGCCGTCATCACAGGCATAGTATGCCAAAACATCGAAGTCACTGACAACATCTTCCATGTCAAAATTAATAAATGTATACGCTACTGAAAAGAATTTAGTGATCCGTCAATTTAATGCCATAGTGTTCTTTGTTTTTATATAGCAAACTGTACGTAAAAACAAACAATATACGTCTATATATACATACATATGTATGTGTGTATATATAT
>NC_068987.1:109025567-109029787 GCF_001194135.2 Octopus bimaculoides
TATATATATATATACATATATATGTGTGTGTGCATATGTGTACGTGTGTGAGTCTGTGTGTATGTATGTATGCCTACACATAAGAGATTATGTGTGTGTGTGTGTGTGTGTGTGTGTGTGTGTGTGTATGTGTGTGCGAGCGTTGGTGCGTTTGCGTGTGCAACCGAACTTCTCTAATTTAGGAATATCTCTGGAGGCAAAGTGTCTAAATGGCGGTGATTTACTTAAAGACATCCGACAGCTAACTAGAGCTCCTGCTATGATGGAGACGGGTGGAGGCGGAGGCGGAGGAGAAGAAAGACTAGGAGGAGGAGGAGGAGGAGAGGAGCTTGCGACGGAGTAGGAGTGAAACAGGGAGACAAGAGGAGAGAATTTATCAGGGAAAAATTGATAGTGAGAGACGAGATTGTGTGAAAAGGAAATAGCTTAAAGGAAAGTGTTTGAGCGCCGATAGAAAGTCTTAAAAGAGAAAGGGTGTTGTTAATAGAGAGGGAGAGAGAGGGAGAGAGAGAGAGAGAGAAGTTTGAGAGAGGTTGTGTGAGTGTGAGAGACAGAGAGAGAACTAAGAATTAGGAGTGAGAAAAGCACAATGATGGACCACAGAGTAAGAGAGAGGGGAACAGAATGAGGAGAGAGCGATATTGAGAGAGGAGGATGGAGAGAGAGAGAGAGAGAGAGAGAGAGACGGGGGGGAAGTAAAGTGAGATCGAGAAGGGGAAGACAGAGAGAAGTAAAGGAGCGTCTGAAGCCTTAAGGGTTGGGAATGATAGAAGAAAAGACTGTTGTAAAATAAGGTTAAAACAAAAGGAGAGAAGAGAGAAACAGTGAGAGGTTGAAAGGATACTGTGGGGTATTAAGGGAGGCAGTGAGACATCTTCGAGAAGATGAGAGAGATTGAGGAAAGAAAATTCAGAGAGAGGGAGAGAGAGAGAGAAACATGTTGAAGGAAAGTAAGAGAGAGAGCGAGAGAGAGAGAGAGAGAGAGAGAGAGAAAGAGACGTAGAAGGAATGTGAGCCTTAATGTTTAAGAATAATGGGTAAAAAGAATGTTGTAAAATAAGGTTAAAACAAGAGAGAGAGAGGGGGGGTTGAAAGATATTGTGGGATATTAAGGGAGGCAGTGAGACATTTTCAAGAAAAAAGATAGAAATTAAGAAAATTTAGAGAAAATGGGAGAGAAGAAGAAAAGAGAGAGACACACAGAAAAAGAAACATGGTGAAGGAATGTAAGAGGGAGAAATGTAAAGATAGAGAGGGAGAGGGAGAGTGAGAGTGAGGGAAAAGAGTAAGTTAGTTTCAATGAAATTCTTTAAGAAATGACTGGAAGTTTTAAATGGAAAGAGGTTGCTAAAATAGTGAGAGAGAGAGAGAGAGAGTGAGAGAGAAAGCAAGAGGGAGGGGAGAACCGAGATTGGGAGAGAGATAATAATGGTGAGAAAGAAAGTGACAGAGAGAGAGAAAGAAAGAAAGTAAGGGAGAGTGTAAATGAGAGAGAGAGAGAGAGAGAGAGATTAAAGAAGAAAGACTAAGAGAAAGAACAACGACGAGGAAGTTAGCGTAGAAAGATAAAAAATTAAATAGTGGAGAGAAATACAGAAAGCTCAAGCTCAAGAGAGAGAGAGAGAGAGAGGAGAGGGGAGAGGAGATGCGGATCAGAGAGGGAGAGAGGGAGATGGTGACGGGAGAGAGAGTTGTGATAAAAGAGAGAGAGAGAAAGAGAGAGTGAAGAAAGGGAAGACAGGGCAACCAGTAAAATGGTGGAGTAAAAGTGAGCTGGCTTTAATGAATTAGAAATGGCAATGGAGAGATTTAGAGAAGAAATGGGATTATCTAAAGATTGGGGGTGGGGGATAAGGATATGAAGAAGAGTAAGGTTGTGATATACAGACATCCGTTTATTACAATGTAGGCGTGTGTGTGCGTGTGTGTCTGTGTCTGTGTGTGTACATGTATATCTATGTATGTATGTGTGTGCATATATATGTATATCTATATTACGTATGTATATACCTATATTCTTTATATATAGATACGTGTGTGCCTGTTTAATGAATATAGGTATATATATGCGTAATATATATATATATATATATATATATATATATATATTATATATACAGACATACAGACATAAGTGCATGCATGAATACATACTTACGTGCAATGCATGCATACAAAACACATACGTACCTTGCACATACAGTGTGATAGAAAAATGGAAGAACAGCAGAAAGTGGAAAACGAAAACTGAGAGAGGTGGGAGGAGAAAGTAAGAGAGAGGCGTCGAGGAAGATAAAAGTGAACAGCAGCGTGAGTCTATCAAGTGACAGTGAAGTAGAAGAACGTAACAAAGTTGATAATAAAGGACTCAAAGTGATGGTTTTCGACTAGTGACGGGGATGGGGCGGACAGGGTCAAATAACCGACTAAACGATGCAATAGATGTGAACGTCTCACCAGGGGTCGCTTCCATAGATTGACGTACGTGTTAAGGGTCAACGGAAGGGTGGAATGGGTTGGTCTGAGATGGTCTTTGTGTTGGGCCTTTTGTTGTGTGGATGTTGTTTGATAGCTGTGTATGGCTGTGTATGTATGCATGAATATAATATGAATGTAAGCGTGTAGGTGTGCATGTATATATGTATGAGGCATACGTGTGTATTTTAATAGATGTATGCGTATGTTAGCCTTTTTGGCGTGAGTTCATTGTTTGATTGCTATGATAGTAAGTACGTATGTTTGTATGTATGTGTATGTATATATCTTTATATGTTTGTATATATATATATATATATATATATATATATATATATATATATATATATATATATATATATATATATATATATATATATATATACGCATGTATATATATGGGAGGGCCTTTTGGAATGTATTTATATACGCATAGGTACGTATGTATAGGTTTTTATGTTTGGATGTGTGTTTAATGGTCTCTAGTTGTGTGCCTATAATATATGTGTGCATCGGAAAATATATGTGTGTGTGTTGGTATTTTATTTAGTGTCCTGTTTGATATTTATACACATGTATACATATATCTGAATGATGGTGTTTGAAAATGATCTTTATATCGAATGTATTTTTCTTGTATATAAATGTATAAACATATGTATATCAGCATTTGTGTCTATTGCCTTTTTATTCTTTTCTGTTCTAGGCACAAGGCCCGAAATTTTGGGGGAGGGGCCAGTCGATTAGATCGACCCCACTGGGCAACTGGTACTTAATTTATCGACCCCGAAAAGATGAAAGGCAAAGTCGAACTCGGTGGAATTTGAACTCAGAACATAAAGACCGTGAAGCATTTCGCCCGCGTGCTAACGTTTCTTATTTCTTTATTGCCCACAAGGGGCTACACACAGAGGGGACACACAAGGACAGACAAAGGGATCAAGTCGATTACATCGACCCCAGTGCGTAACTGGTACTTAATTTATCGACCCTGAAAGAATGAAAGGCAAAGTCGTCCTCGGCGGAATTTGAACTCAGAACGAAATTTGAAGTCAGACGAAATACCGCTAAGCATTTCGCCCGGCGTGCTAACGTTTCTGCCAGCTCGCCGCCCTAAGTCCATCACAAATATTTATTTCTTTATTGCCCACAGGGGGCTAAACAGAAAGGAGAAACAAGGACAGACAAAGGGATTAAGTCGATTACATCGACCCCACTGCGTAACTTATACTTATCTAATCGAGGTCGACTTTGCCTTTTATCCTTTCGGGAGGAAAGGCCAAGTCTGCCTCAGCGGAATTTGAACTCAGAACGTAACAGCAGAAGAAATACCGCTAAGCCCTTCATCTGGCGTGCCAACGTTTCTGCCAGCTCGCCGCCCTAAAATGATCAAAAACATTCTTTTCTACTCTAAGCACAAGGTTCGAAAGTTCGGGGAAGAGGGCCAGTCAATTAGATCAGCCCTACTACGCAACTGGTACTTACTTTATCGACCTCGAACAGATGAATGGCAAAATTCGACCTTGGCGGAATAACCATCACAAATATTCTTTTCTACACTAAGCACAAGGCTTGAAATTTTGGGGGAGGGATCCAATTTTTTAGATCGACCCCAATACGCAATCGGTACTTAATTTATCGACCCCGAAAGGAATAACCATCTCAAATATTGAGCCACTTTGCAAGTAACCTCACGCCAGTTCATGACTCTCCGAATAGAATCTTTTTTTTTTTTTTTTTTTTTT
>NC_068987.1:109030995-109035010 GCF_001194135.2 Octopus bimaculoides
TATATATATATATATATATATATATATATATATATATATATATATATATATATTATGCATATATATATATGAAGAGAGAGAGAGGGGTAGAGAGAGAGGGATAAGAAGAGACCGACCGACAGACAGAGAGACAAATGTCTGTTTTAATGTTCAGGTATGATAAAAACAATTTTACATTAATCTGATGGTGTACTCTATATTTTTATGGAGTATAAAGTTATTCTTATACAGGAATAATAAATATGTGTGTATATGTCTCTGTGTGTGCGCGCGTGTGTGCATATAACTAATATGCGCATGCACAAATACATACATAAATATGTAAATGTATATATGTATATGTGTATGTGTGTGTGTGTTAGCGCGCGTGTGTGTGTACGCGCGTGTGTGTGTGTACGCGCGCGCGTGTGTGTGTGCGTGTATAAGTATATATATTCTTTAATTCTTTAAATTGTTTCAGCTTTAAAGCTGCGGCCATTCTGGGGCACCACCGTTGGCTGCGCTACATCATTACTTGAACCTGCTCTGATATGTGGCATTCGGTGAATGATGAAGTTTGATATTGCCGCCCCTCATCATTGTTTCCTGCCGTGAGGTAGACTAATATGGAAACCATGACAGGATGAGATCCAATTTTGTTGTAAAGATACCTACATCCACCCCTTTCAAGTCTCTCAGGCAGTTTGAAAGGATATTGAAGAGCTGTGGGCCCTTGAAACCCAGGCTGTTGCAGTATCTGGTCCATGATCCAGCGTATTACTTCATTTGCAATATATTATATAAAGGAGATTTGCTTGCTATTTCTTAGATAGAGCGAACTTGTAGAGTTCCTTGTTAGCTCTAAATGTATGTGTGCAAGAAAGAGAGAGAGAAGACATTTACAAATGGTTGCACATGTAACAGGTGCAACGGTTGAAATGAGTGTTAGTGGAAGTAACAGGAAACACTGACACGTGAAGGGTGGCTGTGAGGTGAGGTATGAGCAATTCGCAAGAAGTGGCAGGCGAGTGGAGGTGTGAGTAAAGACTTGAGAGGCGACACTTACAACAAGGTGAGGTGTGAGTAGATAGTTGACACTACACTGTTTAAAGTCAGGTGAACAATGAATAACAAATGATGTTTATATAAACTCAGGATGAGTAATGCAGTGGTATGAGCGGTTGTGTGCATTTGTGTCTGTCTGTGTGGCTTTCTGTGAGTGTGTGTCTGTGTGTGTAAGAATCAGAACTGATGGCCCTAAGCACAAGCCTTGACAATGCTGCTCCTCTGAATCCTTCTATTGTTAAACTGACAAGATATTAAGGCATAATAAGTGCTGAATGTGAAATAATAAATTACAAATTCATTTAAACCAGGCCCTAAACGATATTGAATATAACAGCCTGTTATTTAAATTTGATTAATCCAACACTGAACAGCAGTAAACGTGTAATACGTTGTCAGATAAATTCGTTCGCTTTTTTTTTTTTTTTTGCTTATGGTGGTGGTAGTGGTGGAGGTCTCATTTTCAATATTTCCGACTTTTTTGAATTAACACGAAAACTATATTATTATCTCGCAAAAATATCCTTTAAAGCAGCAGGCATGGCTATGTGGTAAGAAGTTTGCTTACCAACCACATGGTTCTGGGTTCAGTTCCACTGCGTGCCACCTTGTGCATGTGTCTTCTACTATAGCCTCGGGTCGACTAAAGCCTTGTGAGTAGATTTAGCAGAAGGAAACTAAAAGAAGCCCGTCGTATATATTTATGCAAATATCCATGTGTGCCATTGTGTTTGTCCTCTACCGCTTGACTCCCAGTGTTGATTTGTTTATATCCCCGTAACTTAGCGGTACGGCAAAAAGTGTTGAAAGAATAACTGCTCAGCATAAAAGTCATAAATACTGTGGTCCATTTGTTCGACTCGCTTTACAATTACAAGATTTCGGTTTCGGTCCCATTGAACGGCACCTTGAACAAGCGTCTTCTACTATCGCCCCGGATCTACCAATGCTTTGTGAGTAAATTTGGTAGACAGAAGCTGTAGTAGTTTCCGATGTATATGTGTATCTTGGTGTTTGCGTTTTTGTGTGGACTCATCACCATCGCTTGACAACCGGTGTTTGCTTGTTTATGTCTTCGTGAATAAGCAGTTTGTCAAAAAAATAAAAAGAATCCAGTATTTAAAAATAAGTACTAGAATCAATTTTCTCGACCAAATCACTTCTAGTTGTGCCTGGCATGGCCACAATTCCAAAACTGAAACGAGTAAAAAATAAAAGACAATAACTTAATGTGTTCTATTATTATTTATTTCAAAAAATTTTGTATCACACCCCTATGATAAAACTTAGGTGGGTTTATTCTTGGAAAATAAGTCATCACCCGTAACCTCAGCCATCCAAGAACTTTCTAATGATCTTTGCCGTTCTTAATAAGCATATCTTCTTTGGGCTTTTTCAGTCCAATCTTTTGTGTTCACTTCTTGAGCCTCTTTCCCGTCGTTCCGAAAGCTGCAACAACAATTGGTACGACCTCTCTTTTCCTACAACTCTTTTTCTTTATTCTTATATAAAATGGAGAGGACAGATCAATTCGGTAGCGAGTCTGTTCCTACTTCTCAGACACCATGATATCTGGTCTGTTACGCTCTGGGACATGATGCGTTTGGAGAGGGAAGTCCCAAAGAAGTTTATTATTATTGGAGGAGACCCCCTTCGGTCATGACTGACCATGGGATTGCTCCTAGAAAGTTACCCTCCGAGGCACAAGTCCGGGCAAGGTTGTTTGTGGAAGGCCAGCGGTCGCCCATGCATAACAGCCTCCCCTCCACACCACTGATGTTATCCAAAGGAAAAGCAAAGTGGCCGATACGGCTTGGCACCTGTGACGTCGCAACTCATTTCTACAGCTGAGTGAACTGGAGCAACGTGAAATAAAGTGTCTTGCTCAAGAACACAACACGCAACCCTGCCTTAACAGTGAAATTGCTGTTCTGCCTAAGAGACATAAACTGTAGACTACAACACCTCTCAGCAGTTAACATACACGCAATAGCTACATCAAAACAGGACATCATATACCTGTATGAGTGATTTCCAATTTGAATATATTTGCAAGTTTCAAATGATATCATTAACCCTTACATTAACATAATAATATTAACAACAAAATTACAATCGTTGTTGCTGTCGTTAAGAATTTTCTTGTGTGGATATTTGGGGGTATGTACATGTATACACGTATGTAAGTATATAATTGTGTGTATGAGGAGCGTGTGTGTGTATGCACGTATGTGCATATGCTTGTACGTTTGTACGTATGTACGTATGTATGTATATAATTGTGTGTTATTTCTTTACTACCCACGAGGGGCTACACACAGAGGGGACAAGCAAGGACAGACAAAGGGATTAAGTCGATTATATCGAACCTTGTAGGTAACTGGTACTTATTTAATCGACCCCGAAAAGACGAAAGGCAAAGTCGACCTCGGCGGAATTTGAACTCAGAACGTAGCGGCAGACGAAATACCGCTAAGCATTTCGCCCGGCGTGCTAACGGTTCTGCCAACTCGCCGCCTGATGTATATAATTGTGTGTATGTGTATGTATATATGTCTGGTTGTATGAATGTATGAACGTATGTATGCATTTATGTCTATAATTGCATGTATGTGTGTATATGCGTGTATATGTGTGTGTCTGTATGTATGCAAGCATGCGTGCATGTTTGTGTACGTATGTATACATGCATGCATGTATATAGTAGTGTGTATCATGATGTGCATTTTAGATGCACCATTTGCTCCATGGCGAATCTAACATTGAGAATATTTCTGTTCTTCGGTCCTCCATGCCCTTGGTACCATTAATACGTGCTTAGTTTGCTTAATTGTTAATCCAGATATGGTATCTACACACACACACACACACACACACACACACACACACACACACACACACATACATGCACAAGCATACATACACAAGCATGCATTCACCAATATATATATTTATGGATATATATATATAT
>NC_068987.1:109036743-109040722 GCF_001194135.2 Octopus bimaculoides
GCCGACCAAAGCCTTGTGAGTGGATTTGGTAAACGGAAACTGAAAGAAGCCCGTCGTATATATGTATATGTATATGTGTGTGTATTTGTGTGTCTGTGTTTGCCCCCCCCAACATCGCTTGACAACCGATGCTGGTGTGTTTACGTCCCTGTAACCTAGCGGTTAGGTAAAAGACACCGATAGAATAAGTACTAGGCTTACAAAGAATAAGTCCTGGGGTTGATTTGCTCGACTAAAGGCGGTGATTCAGCATAGCCGCAGTCAAATGACTGAAAAAAGTAAAAGAGTAAAGAGTATATATATATATATATATATATATTTACGACGATCACCTTCCAGAGTCCGTTTACCAAATTCATTCAGAAACCTTTGGTGGGTCCAAGGCTATAGTAAAAGACACTTGCCCAAGGTGCCACGCAAAGGCACTAAACCTGGAATTATGTGCTTAGGAAGCGTGAATGTTACTACAGAGCCACGCCTGCGTCCATAGTCATGTACAAACACCTTGCCTTCGAAGTTACTCAGTCACTGATAAAATCGCAGAAGATTGAAACTAATTCTCTAGTTTTGGTCAATAACTGTGTCCAGGATTTTCCCGATCGAGCGATTTCACAGCTTACTACTAAGTGACATTAGAGCAGCTATCAATGCACTTCGTCTTACGTTGTTGATGTCGGCAGGTCAAAGATCGAACTACGGTTTATTCAACAATAGAAATTTATGTAAGGAGAAGCTCAATCGTTTATTCATGAATTTTTCTTTTTTTTGAATTCCTTCTTCTCCAGTTCAATATTGAACGCAAAATGATTCTAACTTCACATTCCAATGGCTGTTAGGCAATATTTATCGAAAATATATCCATCGCATACACATTCGCTGAAATCATATTGCGCCAAAAGATGAATAAGTTCAAAGATATTCATAGACAAATAAATTGGTCGAAAGACAAACGGATGAAAATCGTTCGTCGAAAAGAAAAGGTACGATACTCGCCGAAGATTTTATACTTTGAAAGGAAATAATGAAATATATACGTATGTATGTATGCGTGTATGTATGTATAATTTTCGTATATGTGAATGAACTATATTTTGTGGTATCAAAATAAGAGACTGAGTGCAGCTGACAATACATTCTACGAAGTGGAGTTCTGTGATGTCAAATAATGCCAAAACGTGTTCTATACTAAAAAAAAAATTGAACTGTTTGACTCTGTAAAGAGAGAGGCTATGGAAAAATGCCGAGGAATCGCGTATAAACTTGGATATAAATATATGAATTTGAGAAAGGAGTGACTGGAACTTGTAGTGTGGGGAACAAGAACCAAGACTGCAGAACATTTTCCACTACACTCTATCGAATCTGCTAATGAAGACAAACGTTTGTTTGTCTGCATTAGCAGACACCCCTATGACCTATAGATGACACACTTAAATATACATACGACGGGGTGCTGAAAAGTTCCTGGCTTTGAGTAAAAGAAAAATTCTTCAATTTAGTGGAAAATTGTTTTATTATAACATAAGAACAAACATTTACATATACATGTGTGTGTCAGTGTGTGTCTGTGTGTGTGTGTGGGGGGGTGTTTATATATACAAGTCTATCTTCAGTAAGGTTGTACAACACTGCAGTCGTGTCTAAGACTAACATCTAATGTTAGAAATGATTATTATCTTTTATATGAAATATGACGTCTCATATTTCGTGGTCGATAATATCTCGTCACAGCTAACCTGATTCTTAAACCTTTGACCATATTCATCTATCTATCTATCTATCTATCTATCTGTCTGTCTGTCTGTCTGTCTGTCTGTTTGTCTGTCTGTCTATCTATCTACCTATCTATCTATTTTTCTATCTATCTATTTATCTATCTATCTATCTATCTATCTATTTATCTATCTATCTATCTATCTAACAAAGTGACTAACTACCTGTCTGTCTTTCCATATATATATATATACATGTGTGTGTGTGTGTGCGTGTTTATGTGTGTGAGTGTGTATATGTATCTGTCTGTTTGTCTGCCTAACTGATTTTGTCTATGTGTAGATAAATATCTGTAGATACAAACATAATATGCATATATTTATACAAGTATATTAACGCATATAATATATATGCAAATTGTATATACAACACATACATGTATGCATATATAAATATATATACATATATATATATATGCATATACACACACACACACACATACACACACATACACACACATATATTTATATATCAAGACAGTCGTGACATTGTGATTTTCAATACAAAATTTCATTATAAAATTTTTTTGTGCATCATATTTCGATCACAACTGATCTTTATCAAATATACCGTTGAATAAAGTGGAATAAATCTTGGTAGTGAGGTTGGGTCAGATAGGCTCAAACTCTATAAACGCTTTTAAAAAAAATGAATATTCTCTGGTCTGTTGGTAGTCTGTGTTCCAATCCCCACAAGCCATCTGTGTTGATTGATTAAACATAGCAGAGTAGTATAACTTTATCATGAAACACTGGTTCCGTCTATACATGAACAACAACAAATGATAGCATATTCACCGTGGGAAATTCGAATCATTTCTCTCGGTAAAATGTTGATAATAGCAACCAAATGACACTATGAACTTCTTTTAAACCGCTTTGTTCACCTTTACACTGTTCGAAGTGATAGAGTTAAACTGTGTGAGGTAAGCTCGAAGCATTGTAATATGTGAAATCAAACACGAATTTTGAAGCAATGAGATGCGATTAGGAATGGAAAATAGTATAAATTATATTTTACAATCTATCGAT
Organism: Octopus bimaculoides; assembly: GCF_001194135.2. Taxonomy (NCBI): domain Eukaryota; kingdom Metazoa; phylum Mollusca; class Cephalopoda; order Octopoda; family Octopodidae; genus Octopus; species Octopus bimaculoides. The sequence continues at coordinate 109,039,548 of NC_068987.1, forward strand.
CATAAGGGATATGTATCAAACGTAGTCGAATAAATAAAAAAATCTTCCCTATTGAGACAAGTCGTATTGTATCCGAACTCAAAATCCTTTTGTATATTTACTTGTTTTAGCCACTGGGCTTCGGCCATGCTGTGGCACCCACTTCAAGTGTTTATTCGATGTAACTGAATAAAGTGTGCCTCTCTTTCTAAACCTAAGTCTTGTAGAGCGTTGCAGGAATGGCCGCAGTGAAAATGACTAAATCAAGTATAAGATAAAAGAAACACACACACACACACACACACACACACACACACACACACACACACATATATATATATAGGCGTAGCTGTGTGGTAACAAGCTTGCTTCCCAACCACATGGTCCCAGGTTGAGTCCTAATGCGTGGCACCTTGGGCAAGTGTCTTCAACTATAGCCTCAGGCCGACTAGAGCCTTAAACGGAAACTGAAAGAAAACGTCATATATATACATACATATATATGCGTGTGTGTATCTATATGTACATGTGGATGAAGGTATATACATACATGTACATATATATGAATATACTCATATATTGTTTGTATCACGACAGAACGCACGCGTTAACCTTTATACAGTAAGTTTTAACTATTTTTCTAACGCGACTCTCTCTATCTCTATATCTATCTCTCCCTCTCATTCTTCCCTCTATTGTTCTTCGCCTCTCCCTGTCACTACTATCTCTCTCTCTCTATCTCTCTCTATCTATCTATCTATCAGTCTCTCGCTGCTCGTCCTTCGCCTCTCACTGTTACTGCTACTATCTCTCTCTCTCTCTCTACCTCTCGCTGCTCATTTTCGTTCTTGGACTCCTCAAGCTCGCACGTACTTCTTTGCTCCTCCAGTTCGTGCCTCACAGCATTCAATACATACACACTTCACGTCTGGCTGTACAGCCTTTTTGTTTGTTTATTTAACCGTCTCGTTTTCCTGTCTTGTTTTCCGTCCGCCACTACCTTCCACGAAAACAATTAAATTTGTGTTCGTGGGAAGAACCATTTTAACGATGCGTACTGCCTTAATTCTTCGAAACGCCGGGGTTTTAATGGTGGCAGCTGATGAGGAGATGTTTCTATGTGGCCTGCTTGTTTGTTGCACCTTGTTTACAATTTTGTCCATGTTCTTTTGCCACGTCATGTACCCAGTTATGTA
>NC_068987.1:109040970-109042031 GCF_001194135.2 Octopus bimaculoides
ATATATATATATATATATATACATAGTTGTGCTAGAACAGATTCCAGCGCGGCACCATGTATATCATAATCTTCATCGTCGTCATCACCATTATCATGTTCCTTATACCTGTCATCATTACGATCCTTATCATCACTGTCATCATCACTATCACCATCATGACAACTATCATTTTTATTATCATCGCTGACACCACCACCATTATCATCATCATCATCATCATCATCAGTAACGCCACCACCACCATCACCACCACCAGAAGCAGCAGTAGAATTAGAATTACCTCCCCAGCTGTCAACTGTACCGCCAACAGTCACCACAACTATTATGATCATCATCGTCATCATCGACGTCATCGTTTTCATCGTCATCATTGTCTTCATCATCATCGTCATCATCGACGTCGTCATCATCGTCGTCATCATCATCATTATCGTTAACATTATCATCGTCGTCGTCATCGTCGTCGCCCTCATCGTCGTCATCGTCGTCGCCATCATCTCCGTCGTCATCATCTCCGTCGTCATCGTCGTCGTTGTCGTCATCATTGCGTCACCATCATCGTTGTCATCATCAGCGCCCTAGCTGTCATCGCTGTCATCGTCATCATTCTAGTATCATCACTGTCATAACTACCCCCACTACTGGCATCATTATATTCTTCATCATTGGCGTAACCACCATTTTCGTCATCCTCACCATAAACTCCATCGTCATCGTCATCATCATCATCTTCATCAACAACAACAACAACAACATTTAGAATGTGTATAGGTTACAGTCACTAGGCTCTTAAAGATGGCAACCACTCACCACCTCCATCACTTCCACCACCACCGTCTTGCGCCCCCACGCCCCGATTCTCCTCCAATCTTGGTGTCTACGCATTCGCAGACATTGTCACCAGATTAAGATTTTATTATTAGTCAGATTCTTGGCGATTAGAACTGTCATTCTTCGAGAGTGGTTTTATAAGTTTCAGCATCAGGTACACACACAGGCGCAAACACACACACACACACACACACACACACACACACACACACACACACACACACACA
>NC_068987.1:109042097-109046587 GCF_001194135.2 Octopus bimaculoides
TATATATATATATATATATATATATATATATATATATATATATATATGTATGTGTGTGTGTGTGTGTGTGCGTGTGTGTATGCATATATATATATATACACATATATATATATATATACAGATAAATAGATAGATAGATAGATAGATAGATAGATAGATAGATAGATAGATAGATAAACAGATAGATAATGTGTATACATTTTTTTTGCGTGCGTATGTATGTCTTGTGTTCATATATTTACATCTCGGAAGACAAGCGAAGCTTTCACACATCTATACTCATGTGTATGTACATATATTTATATGTACGCTTGCGAATATCTCTGCAACATATAAATTATACACGGACTTAGTCTAACCACATTTACATCAAAGAAACAGGTGAGCACATATACAAACACATTCTTACACGCACGCAGGCATTCATGCACACATAGACAGATAGATACATACATACATACATACATACATACATACATACATACGTTCGTACGTACGTACATACATACACACGTACATACGTACATACATACATACATACATACATACATGCATACATACATACATACATACATACATACATACATACATACATATATATAGTTATAGATACAAATGCGTGTGCGTTTATGTCTGTGTGTTTCTCGGTGTTTCTCTGTATAGATATGTATTTGTGTAAATTCTTCTCAGTATATGCATGTTTATGTGTATAAACGCGTCTACATTCATACCTACATTTAAAAGACAAAAAAGAGACTCGTACGCGCGCACACGCGTGTTTGTGTGGATTATACTAAAGGTAGACAATGGGCATTAAATAAGCTATGGTTCAAAAGTTTTGTAACGCGCTATGTAGAAATATGTTGACGAGAAAATTATTTTTACTTTCAGCTATAGTTATATAGTTAATGTGAAAACGTTTCGGCGCAGCTGTTTTGGCGTCACTTATTCGCCGCTGACTTACTTGGCATGAGACGTTTTAATGTTTCTCTCGTTTTTAATTTTTTTCTCATGACCTTATATACAAGGCCTCCCAGATACTCAGAAAGGAGAATGTTATTCTCAGACATTGGATTTTGTCAGAATAGTTCCACCACAGAGGTCTCCGCTAACGACGTGGCAGTGATGCTAAACCGAGTGATGGATTAAGTCCGCCAACTTAAGAACTGGAATGGTCGTACAAACAGGCTTATACACCATGATTTCAACCAAATTCTGCTCACTAGTTGTTGATGGAGAGATTTCCACCATTTATCTCTGAAAAAAAAAAACTGATACCATCTCCAAAACGACTCGGCATAGTAAACTAAAGATGGCTGACTGGAGAAAGTGACATGAAAAAGAAACCGATTTATAGTCACGAGTTCAATCCGGTTATATTTGTTGTCTTTATCTTATTTAACTATTTCATTTATTTGTTGGTTTGTTATGGAATGGAACACTTTATTCTCAATTCAACGAGATGTCTGTAATGAATAGAAACGAAAAGAATGTGGGTTTGTTCTGTATGACACCACATTTCATCACTCACTTCACCTATCTGTCAGAAATGGATACCAGATCACCAGTTCACCTGGGGTATATTTCCCCCAGGTGATAATTGACCAGGTTTCTATCCCAGAGTATGAAAGATGTTAAAATGTATTTCTCAATCCCTTCATGATGTGGAACTATACGGTGCTAAGCACAAATCCATTAAAAAGAAGAAAAAATAATACCCTCGGGTGTGCTCAGGCGAAGCGTTAACATTTCTAAGCCTCACAAACAGTGAAAAATAAAAGAACAGAAAAGTAAATGAATCCTCCGTCGGTATCGACGATGATTATTCCAATCGTGTAATTAACTGAACCACCTACTCATTGCAGGAGTCACTCAGCACTCTACAGGCAATTGTACATTGAACCATATATTAGTGTGAAAGAAACTGTTTGTGATAAGACTGGCATTTTTTTTAATTATTACAAGTAGTCATCGTAGCTGAGTATACCGTAGTCACTTGTGACCATAAAGTAATGTCCATATTCATATAATGTAAATCAAGGTGGCGAGGTCGCAGAATCCTCAGCGGCATTTCCTCTGTTTTTACGTTCTGAGCTGAGTTAAAATTCCGCCGAGGTCGACTTTAGCTTTCGTCCCATCGAGGAACGATCAAATACTCGCCAGTTAAACACTTGGGTTGGTGTAAGCTCATCATTTGACTTATGGACCATCAAAGGTATCTATAATCCAAATGTCCGGTTTTCTCAAGTAGAACCATCGTGACAGCTGATTCGACTTGAGAATTACTTATGGATTCATGTATCTGTGGAATACTCAGCCACTTCCTAAGTTAATTCAATGAGAAGTCATTCAGTTGATAGAACGACTAAACCTTCATACATTGAAACTGACTAAAGCCTAGCATCATTGGTTGACTTCATTCGTCGTTGACTGACGCCATTGCAAAGTCAGTAACTTAACCACCTTTACAGTGCTTGGGCTGTTTCTAGAAACAGATGCCTATCCCCTAGTACACTTACCACCGCTCCACTCTTGGATGTGCCATGAAGGACAGACAACTCAGTACTTTCGCAGCATCCATGTTGGCACAGTATCAATGTCGCCACAGTATCAATGTTTCCGCAGGGGTTGACAGATTTTTGTTAAGTATAACCTTTTAAACGTGCATTAGGATCCTTCCCTCACGATTTTCTGTTGGGGTTTACTCCTTTATCCATTTTATTAACGTTCATTGCATACCCTACAAGGTAGCGGAGGTTTATTATTACAGTGGGCACGGTTTGCGCCGAGCCAGTCCCACTCCCTCGTCCTAGCAGTTATCAGGAGGTAGGATTTATACACAGATACCTTTTCTTAGATAAGCAAATAAAGATCTGAAAGGCAGCAGCTTCCATGGGTCCGTTGGGGTGTCTGTGAGTGACCTTCGTCTGGATGCAATTCTACCATCATTATTATGTAACAAGTGATGTAAGAGTAGTGTTAACACAGCAGGACACAGTATTGCCTTATAAGAAGGTTTAATATACTTTCTCGTATATTATGGTTGCATAACGAAATACGGTGTCCCTACAGGTCATCAGTATTTACTTACCGGCTTCCAGGAATGCGTTTGGTATGTACACTTGGTATATTCAGAAACCTTACACCGCTATATTTAGTGGCTATTTAAGCAATGTGTTCGTGGATGATTTGGATTGACTGGGTTGAATGATGAAGGAGCTAGAGCTACTGAAATATGGTATATACGTCCATTACCCATTTTTCATCTCCGATCTCATTGTTTGTTTACATCAGGCGACTCGGATACGAAACGTCGTAACAGTAGTCAGAGCTCTTTTACTCTTTTTCTTGTTTCAGCCATTTGACTGCGGCCATGCTGGAGCACCGCCTTTATAGTCGAGCAAATTGACCTCAGAGCTTATTCTTTGTAAGCCTAGTACTTATTCTATCGGTGTCTTTTGCCGAACCGCTAAGTTACGGGGATGCAAACACAACAGCATCAGTTGTCAAGTGAGGCTGAGGGACAAACAGACACACAAACACACACACACACACACACACACACACACACACACACACACACACACACACACACACACACACACTTTTGTTATTTACACCACCTGTCCTCGTCTGTTGTTATTATTTGTATATTCTCCCATATATATATATATATATATACGACAGGTTTCTTCCAGTTTCTGTCTACCAAATCGACTCACCAGGCTTTGGTCGGCCTGAGACTATAGTAGAAGACACTTGCCCAAGGTGCCACGCAGCTGGTTATAATTTCTTTAGAAAATCTGCAGAAAAAAACCCTACAAGTGATTATAATGCAAATGTAATGCAGCGAGCTGGCAGGACCGTTAGCACGCTTAGCGGCATTTTGTCCTTCTTTACGTCCTGAGTTCAAATTCCGCCGAGGTTAACTTTGCCTTCCATCATTTTGGGGGCGATAAAATAAACAACCAGTTGAGCACAGGGGTCGATGCAATAGACTTACCCCTTCACCCGAAATTACTGGCCTTGTGCCAAAATTTGAAACCATTATAGCGTAAATGTTCCATGTAACATGTACCCTTAATGACGCTGTCAGAGAGAATTAACATAAAACTGAGTGGGTCTTTGATGTCCTTTTGGATTTAAGGGTAGAATATTCACGTATTATAATGTACGTTGACAAAGCTGAGTATTCCAGTATCACTCGTCTCTTTAACGTAATTTTCAGTCATAGTCCATGTGACAAACTGCGTCCTTTCCGTTAGAACCGTCGGCCATTTGGCGAACTTCCTCACAGTTTACGTCTATCAGATTTCATTCGCATTCACAAAGCACTGATCGACACGGGCCTACAGCTGAAGACACTTACCCAAGTTGTCGCGCAGTGGGATCGAAACTACGACTTCAAAAGCGAACATTTTAAATACTCGGCCATGCCTGTGTCCTACATCTCGCACACACACACACACACACACACACACACACACACA
>NC_068987.1:109046597-109049954 GCF_001194135.2 Octopus bimaculoides
CACACACACACACAAACACTCACACACAAGCACAAACACTCACACACACATACACGCACGCACACACAAGTATATACATACGCATACATGCAGTACGAGAAGGGTAACGGCGGTAGGTAATGTAGAACACACACATGTACAAAAAAACTAATAATAAAATCAAACATAAAGAATATGCCAGCGATGAAGAAATTGAGTAGGATTTCTGTGAAAAATCTGTTTAGTAAGAACATCTGGTTCCCTTTAACAGTAACATTAATTAGTTTCTTGCATATTATCCAAATGTTAACCCGAATTCACTTCTTAAACTCTAACATTTCTTTGGCGTTTTGCAGTGACATTTTTTTTTCCAAGGAATCGGTTTGTTTTTTAGTAACTATTTTGTTTTGAATTTTGCTGTTATTCTGTTGGTTAATTCTTTTCTCTTTATAGAATTTTATTTATTTCTATTATTATTTATTTTTTGCCCTCCTGTCTTGCATTCGCCAGTCGGTTCGGATGGTTGACATCTCTTATTTGCAAAGTCTTTTAGCTATTTTGGCATAAAGAAAAGAAAAGGAAAGAAAAAAAGAAGGGAGGAAGTTAAGCTCTGTTTATACATCCCTTGCCCACGAAACTTTGACTACTGTTGAAGCAAAATGTGGAAGGGACGGAGAAATAGATTGGCGTCTTTGACAAGGATGCAGACGCGATGAAAACCACGTCAAAGGCCACGTATTCGGCTCGTGATACTGCTGCTGCTAATAACGATTTCAAACGTTATGTGTTTTCTTTCAATATGCTGTTGAACATATCAACCCGAATATTTGCTTGGGACTTCATCGACAGCAGAATGAAGAAAGGCAAAGTTGACCTCGGCAGGACTGGAACTCAGAATATTAAGGAATGCAACGATCATCATCACATCAGCAGCAGCATCATCATCATCATCGTCGTCATCATCATCATCATCATCATCGTCGTCGTCATCATCATCATCATCGTCGTCATCATCATCATCATCATCGACATCATCATCATCATCATCGCCGTCATCATCATCATCATCATCGCCGTCATCATCATCATCATCATCATCATCATCATCATCATCGACATCATCATCATCATCATCGACATCATCATCATCATCATCACCATCATCATCATCATCATCATCATCACTGTCAAGTTATTTGTTATTATTATCGTTATTATTGCTCTTTAGTTTTGTTTTTCAGTTGGTTTTTCCTTAATAAAAAAAGGAACTTTGTTGTCTTTATTATTTTCAACAACGACATTCTTCAGAATATTTGAAGGCCTACCCCCATTATTTGGGTGGAAATAATGGTCCTTCCTAAGCTATTTTCATTGTGTACATATTTTTTCTGCGAACATCCATTTTACTTCGTTTATTTGTGCTTAAATATGTCCACTACTGAGGAACGGAAACAGATGCTAGCCACAGCTGCGGTGGTTCGCATATTTCTGAAAACACAGGACGAATTTAAAGAAGGGCTAAAACGAAACAAATGTTTATTAAAGAAACAGATATAATTATAAATACATGTATTTAGTTGCAATGGGAAAACACAAGAAAAAAGATGGCCCAAGCGTAAATGTTAAAAAAACTGCCAACAACCACAACAGCAAATCATAGTAGGCAAGTGTTGCAAGGGGGGGAAATGGTTCACTATATGAGTCACTTTTCAAGAAAATGAAAATGCGTGGAAGGGGTGTGTTACAAACGCGAGAACCTCCTTGCCCGAGGAAATTTAACCAAGAGAGGATAATTTGTGCTAGCCGAGCTTTTGTAAGTGAAGAGCATGAATAAGTAGAAATAGTATAACATTGTAAATAATTTAATGTCTATGGTTGCTGAGTAATATTTTGGTCAATGTAGTCGTGAGGAGATTGGTACTTGTTGTCTATAACTTTGTCGGCCCTGCATACACCTGTACGATTCCCTGCACATTTATTATGCACAACTATCAACTCATACGATACATCACAGAGAGAGTCGGTAATAAACTTGGCTTCGGTGTGTCTTTGATGAATTTAGATCAATCGAAGACTTTCGACAGAGTCAGCCCTTGCTATGTGTCAGCTGCCTTGGAGGCAATCACTTTCGATCTTGATTACAGAGGTTGGGTTCCTTTAGCATACAACGGGTTCTGCTCGGATTAAATAGCCACCTATCGGGCATGTTTCTAATGAAGGTATCTTCATTCACCGCTTTTTTATGGTTTGGACTTTGAATCATTGCCGCCCAAATCAGATGTGTTAAAGTTGTATGTATGTATGTATGTATGTATGTATGTATGTATGTATGTCACTATTCAGTTTATTTCAAGATTTCTTACTAGTGGAGAGTGAGCCTGTTTCTAACCTAGCTCCAAGGTTCCTTTATTAGAATCTCAACAACATCAACAGGATATTTTTGCATTTATGTGTGTATATGTGCAGTTTTGGAGTCAGTGCATGTGCAGATTTGTATGTTTTCTTTTATATATCCTCATGCATATAGCTACATATCTTGATATGCTCATATATACTTAAATGATAAACTTTTGGAAAGTTTTACAGATTTTTACAGTTCCTGTGATGGCTTGGATCTGTAGTCTTCAAATCAGCTTTCTCCTTTCTGGCTTTGAGAAGCCAAATTTCTGAAAATTGGTACTTAAACAGTGTTACATATTCCAGTTCCCTAATAATTACAGGTATAAGCCTGAACTTGTAATCTCGTCAGAGTAACTGAAGATTTCTCAATAGTTCAACATAGGTGTTCTCTTTTTCGCTGATCATTACCTTTATGTTCACATCCACAACTGTACAAAGTTTCTCTTCTCTATCCCAAATCATATTATCAGGTCTGTTGTGTTCACTGCTTTTAATATGAGTGCTATGGCCTCTACCATACTGTGGATTCTTATTTCTTTCGCCTCAGGATTATCTCTCCGATGGATTTCATTATATAGTGTCCTGGCTACTTATGTATGTCATTACTCAGCTTATTTCAAGATTTCTTGTCAATAGAGAAAGAGCCAGTTTCTAACCTAGATCCAAGTCTCCTTCATTGGAATTTCAACATCAGCAACAGGGTAGTTTTGCATGTATGTATGTATGTATATATGTATGTATGTATGTATGTATGTATGTATGCACTTCTATATGTATTGGACTGTCCGGAGGTGTAGTATATTTGCCCAAGGTGCCACACAGTGGGATTGAACCCTGAACCAAGTGGTTGGGAAGCAAACTACTTACCAGCGCCTACACATACACACACACACACATACATAAATAGGTATACATAAATAAACGTGTATCTGTCTATGTGGGTGAGTGTATGTACATATATATATATATATATATATA
>NC_068987.1:109050192-109055623 GCF_001194135.2 Octopus bimaculoides
TATATACATATATATATGTATATGTGTGTGTGTAAACTTACGTATGTACATATATATGTATACATATACATACAGAAATATATATATATATATATATATATATATATACGTATACACACACACACATGTACACACTCACACATACACACACACATTCATACGTATGCACATAGAGAAAGAGAGTCTGTCTTACCGAGTGTTATTCCACCTAATAAGCCAGTAAAAGATTTGATGCCTGCATGGTGCTGAATAAATTATCTTACTTAAAACTGACATTATATCGATAAACGAAGACAGACAGCAACAATACAAGAAGAGTGAAAAATAAGAATAAAATAAAATAAAATTAAAAAAACAGATATAAATAGATAAGAGCAAGAACAAAATCCTCGAAGACCATAACCAAACTCCAGCGACGATCACAATTTCGCATGAGACTTTTCACCGACGCATTCGCTGCCATTTTTCTGACGATGTCGGTTAATCACAATCCAACACCTACAATAACTTATGTCAGCTCGTTCATGGCTGACTGGCGGGCGAAGGTGCTTCACCACCATCACAGCCATCATCACAACCAACACCAACACCAACACCACCACCATTACTACTAGTAGTAGTAGTAGTAGTAGCAGCAGTAGTAGTAGTAGTAGTAGTAGTAGTAGTATCATTGCTGCTGCTGCTGCTCTGCTGTTGCAAGGAGTTCGACTTCCGTTTCATATTCACATTGAATAATAAATAGAGCCGATCGGTTTAGCTTTAAGGTTAGGATCCGCCATATCTATTAGACTTATTAACGTTGACAGGCAATAGACTTTGTTGAATATTAAACAGCTTAGTACCCTGTAAAACATATATGTGAGTGGAAGGAAATAACTCATTCGGTGAATGAGTTACACCTGACCATGTCAATAGTATGTCGGTTTCTAGGCTGAAGTGTCAAGGTTTCGAATAATGCTGTTGTCGCTGGTGTGACATTTAAGTCAGTTGTTAATGTATTTGATGCACGGAACACGAAATATGCTAAACAGAAATAAATATACAATGAGGCAAAATATATCATTTCAGGCATGGCTGTGTGGTTAAGAAGCTCAATTTATAACCATGTGGTTTCGGGTTCGGTCCCACTGCGTAGCAATCTGCACAAATGTGTTCTGCTATAGCCCTTGGCTGGCAAATACTTTGTGAGTGAATTTGGTAGACCGGAAACTGAAAGAAGCTCATTATGTATGTGTGTGTATATGGGTGTGTGTGCATGTATATATATTTGTGTGTGTGTGTGTGTGTGTGTGTGTGTGTATGTGTGTTTGTGTATGTGCGTGTGTGTGTCTGTGTGTGTGCGAAAGGCGCCTCTACGCAATATAAAACCAAAATGGAAAAGTTCAATAATCACTAGTTGTGACTGAGGATGCAGGGTAGGACCTACATTGCTAGAAATAAGAGCTAAAAAGCCCTTACAGCCACACTAAGCACATTTCATATATACTGACTGCGGTGGTGGGGGTGTACGTGTGTCTTTATGTCTGTGTTTCTCTCCAACAACGATTTGACAATCCATGTGGGTGTGTATATGACCCCGTAACAAGGTGGCTCGGCAAAGAGATCGACACAATAAGTACCCAGCTTTAAAAACATAGGTTCAGGAATCTATTCATTTGACTACATAGATAGATAGATAGATTCGTATCTATGTGTTTCCTCCTGCTTCTCTTTGTTTCGTGACCGTTGCTGGTTTATTTCCTTCTTCATAATTTATCCTGGCAAAAGAAACTGGTGAAATAAATACCAGACTTAAAGAAAAACATAAGTACCGGGCTCGATTTTTTCCAACTAAACTTTTCAATGTGGTACCCCAGCATGGCCACGGTCCAATGACTGAAACAAATAAAAGATACAAGATTAATCAGTGGTTAATAGATACTTTTATATTTATTTTAGCAGGTACGAGAGAGAATTTGTAAATTTCGAACGAGGCTTACACTACGCCATTGTTGACTGAAAGGAGGGGGGGCAGAGAGACAGAAAGCAACAGAGAGGTAAGTCGGTGAGAGAGGAAGGAGAGAGAGAAAGAGAGAGAAAGAGAGGCGGGGAGACATCACACAGAAAGTATTCACCTGATCAGGTGAAAATAAGAGAGGTGCGTAGCGTTATAATTAATAAGTTCCGAAATTTAAACAGAAACACAACAAAGGAACAAACGCAAAATTCAAACGCAAGATTCCTCGTCAGTGATCGTCCAAAAGATCCTTACATTTCCACGCCTTTAAACGATAATATTGTTCACTTTTGATGGCGTCAACATCGAGAAGCTGCTGGGAAACGTTATATTTATATATTTATACGACGGGCTTTTTTACATTTTTCGTCTAATAAATTCACTCCGTAGGCTTTGGTCGGCATATATGCATACATTCATACTTCCATACATACATGCATGCACGCATATATGCATGCATATATATATATATATATATATATATATATATATATATATATATATATATATATATATATATATATATATATATATATATATATATACATACTTGCATTCATAATACATTGCATGCATACATACATACACACATACATGCATGCGTACATACATTCATACATAATATGCATACATACATATATGCGTACATACATATAAGCATGCATACATATATGCGTACATATAAGTATCCATACATGCAGGCATACATACATGCATACATAAATACATACATACATACATACTTAAACACGTGATGTAGAATTCTTCCAATCTGCTGCTTCAAAGCTGAAGTATTGACATACAGAAGCCAGTCGTTGCTTGCAGGCCCTCATCATAACATCTATCGACATCATCTAACTGCAGATGTGGAGTCATTCACACCAAGCGGAGAAAGACTAGTGGTGGGGGGTGAGATGAAGGAAGAAAGACAAAGTCGAGGCGTGAGAAGCAATGAGAAGACACACACACACACACACAACACACACCAATACATATATATGCACATATGTGTGTATGTTTATATGTCTGTACGTCTATCACTATGTATGTATGTATGGATGTATGTATGTATGTATGTATGCATGTATGTATGTATGTATGTATGAATGCATGTATGTATATATGCTTGTATGAATGTACGTATTATGTATATATATATATGAATGTCTGTATTGCTTTTGTTATTATCAATTTCAGCCATGATCATACCATGTGTTGCAAGATAATTTTTGCAATCCAGTTTGAATGACCCTTCAAAACAAAAGGTGTTTCTCTTATTTATAACTGAAGAAATAAACCATTTACCGATTTAGGTTGGCGGAGTCGGCATCATTCTATAAAGAAACGTCCAAAAAGACATTTTAGATGGTCTTTTACCCCTCCTCGTCTGATGTTCATGGTGCCATGTTGCATTTATGTGTGTATATTTATATATGTAGGTATGATTGTATGGGCAGACGAATGTATTAATGTAGAAGACAAGAATGTATTAATGTGGAAGACGAGTTGTAAGGTCCATACATACATACATACAAGAATAGAGTGGAGGCGCGATGGCTCAGTGGTTAGGGCAGCGGACTCGCGGTCATAGGATCGTGGTTTCGATTCCCAGACCGGGCGTTGTGAGTGTTTATTGAGCGAAAACACCTAAAGCTCCACGAGGCTCCGGCAGGGGATGGTGGCGAACTCTGCTGTACTCTTTCACCACAACTTTCTCTCACTCTTACTTCCTGTTTCTGTTGTACCTGTAATTCAAAGGGTCAGCCTTGTCACACTGTGTCACGCTGAATATCCCCGAGAACTACGTTAAGGGTACACGTGTCTGTGGAGTGCTCAGCAACTTGCACGTTAATTTCACGAGCAGGCTGTTCCGTTGATTGGATCAACTGGAACCCTCGTCGTCGTAAGCGACGGAGTGCCAACAACTCGAATAGTGTGCATATATATAATTGTATACATACATACATATATTTTTATAAATATGAAATCGAAATTTATACCCATAACATAAAGAAACAGATTGGCATAACCGAAATTTGAATCTTCTGCATAAGGAGACAAATTGTTAATATCAGCAGAGCGGTGAACAAAATAGAGGCGATCTGGAACGTTCTGAGTTCGAATCACGCCGAAGTTAACATTAAATTTACTCTTCCACGGTCGAGAAAATAAAGTTCCGATCAAGTACTGGAGTTCGCTTATATCCTTATTATACATTCTTGATGTGAATAGAATTATACTGGAAGGCGTTATACCATTATTGTCATGTAGCAGACTTTTCGGAAAGGAAGTAGGAAATTAAAACTTTCAGAGGTGTTGGTTTCAAGAACATTATTAATTATGAATGACTAATTATCAATTATTGATCAGTAATTAGGAATTATTAAACAATGAATTATGGCTTCAAGTCAAAAACGAGACTAGAGTCTATTTCATATTACTTATTGTTGAAGCTGTTTTGCCTCAATTCTGCCCTATTCATGACAGGGTATTTGCTATGTGCTATGGTGTCAAATGTAGATTCTTAAGTGGTTTAAGTGGCCTGGTTCTCCGTCGGTTACGACGATGACTGTTGCAGTTGATTCGACCAGCGGAAGACTTTGCTCGTGAAATTAACGTGTAAGTGGTTGAGCGCTCCACAGACACAGTACCCTTAATGATTTCTCAAGGAGATTTAGCGTGACACAGGCTGTGAAAAAGCTGGCCCTTTGAATTACAGATACAACTTATTTTTGCCAGCTGAGTGGACTGGGCTAACGACAAATCAAGTGTGTCGCTCAAAAGCCAAACACATCGCCGGGAATTGGACTCACGACCTCACGATCGTGAGCCGAATGCCCTAACCACTCAGCCATTATTCGCCTTCTCAGTAGACTTGGCCATTCAGTCATGCGTGTGTATGTGCGTGTGAGAGAGAGAAAGATAGAAAGGGGGAGAGAGACAGACAGAGGGCAGAGAGAGGAAAGGGGGAGAAAATGAAACGATAAAAGAATAAATATTATATTTTGAATTTCATGAGCTTACAGCTGTTTCCTCTATAGGATGCAGTGGACTCATAGTAGAGTGTCTGAGACGGTCATATTCGAGGCTCCGATGTAGGTTTAAGGTGCCACTCATGTACTCAACTATGAGCGCAACGCACCTTAAGTAGAAACAGCTGTTAGCTAATGATAATCGTTTATTTCTTTGTGATCTTTTTTTTTATTATTACCCCTCTTCACTTGTCTAACATTATATATGTATGTATGTATATCTTTATGTGTGTATGCCTTGGGTCTGTGTTTGCCCCCACCACCCATCGCTTTACAACAAACGTTTGTCTTTTTAGGTCCCCGTCAGTTAGCAGTACGGCCAAGAAACCGATAGAATAAGTACTAGGCTTACAAAGAATAAGTCCTGGTGTCTTTTTATTCCATTACAACCCTTTAAGGTGGC
>NC_068987.1:109058168-109060856 GCF_001194135.2 Octopus bimaculoides
ATATATATATATATATATATATATATATATATATATATATATATATATACATATATATATATATATATACACACACCCACACATAAACATATAAAAGTATATATACTTAAACTTATACATTCATACATACACACAGACCATACGCACACACTAAATGTCAAGCACATACACACCCGCCCAAAAGAAGAAATTCTACCAGATTTTAGGTTTTACTTGTACTGTTTTTAAACAAAGTCTGCGAATAATTGCGTTGCAAATTAAAGGTGACAGACGATTGATTTAATAACTGTAAAAGAGATTATGAAGAGCCCGTTAAGTGAAATTAGCGAACAGTGGTATTGAACCTGCATCGCATGCATGCTTTTATGCGTAGATTATCAACTGCCCAATCAATCAGACAACCACCCAGGCGGCTCGCAACGTTTGGGAAGATGAACGATGCTTTACCTGGTCGCTCAGATATCACTTTACTGTCGTATTAAAAAATATGAGGTCTTGTCCTAAGTATATTTAGCCTAAAAATAAATAGCAATTTCGCAGTTGGAACACTTTCACCCTTTGCCAGTCCAAATCATTTTCCAGGGGTGGATGGTGTAAAAAGTGTAGGGATCCCTGCTCTAGAGTAATTTGCCGAGTTGTATTAAGCAAAAATATGGCGCAGGCGTGGCTGTGTGGCAAGAAGGCGGCGAGCTGGCAGAAACGTTAGCACGTCGGGCGAAATGCTTAGCGGTATTTCGTCTGTCTTTAGGTTCTGAGTTCAAATTCTGACGAGGTCGACTTTGCTTTTCATCGTTTAGGGGTCGATGAAATAAGCACCAGTTACGCACTGGAGTCGATGTAATCGACTTAATCCCTTTGTCTGTCCTTGTTTGCCCCCTCTATGTTTAGCCCCTTGTGGGCAATAAAGAAATAAGAAGCTTGCTTCCCAACTACATGGTTCTGGGTTCAGCCCACTGCTTGGTATCTTGGGCAAGTGTCTTCTACTATAGCCTCAGACCGACCAATGCCTTGTGAGTGGATTTTGTAGACGGAAAAATGAAAGCAGCCCGTCGTGTGTATATTATATATATATATATATATATATATATATATATGTATGTATGTATGTATGTGTGTGTGTGTATACTTATGTATTTGTGTCTGTATTTGTCCCCCGCCGTCGCTTGACAATCGATGTTGGTGTGTTTACATCCCCGTAACTTAGCGGTTCGGCAGAAGAGACCACTAGAATAAGTACCAGGCTTACAAAGAATAAGTCCAGGGGTCTATTTGTTCGACTAAAAGGTTGTACTCCAGGATGGCCACAGTCAAATGACTGAAACATGTAAATGAGTAACAGAGTAAGTAAATAAATAGCACATTGGCACCCAAATTGAATCATGATCTCTTAGACTTTCGAAAATACAACAGTTAATGATGACCAGAGATCAAACTTAGGAATGGAATAGCTGAAACTATGTTAAATATGCAGTGCAAATATAAGGTCAAGCTGTCTGGAAAATTATATCATAAATAAATTCTGCTCAGATATATGGATGTTTAATCAACCATCGATTCAAAATCGAAGCTTTAAATAAGACACCTGATAACTATCTAAGATGAAAGCGTTCGAAAATATGGTGTAGACGTATACACTGAAAGACTTTTAATTTCGTATGACGAGGTTAATTGTCTGAAGTACTGGAAACATACAATTGCTTATATTGAACATCGTTTTCCAGAATATTCTGAGACGATAAAAATCTAATTCATGTGGTAAAAAGAAAAAATTGAATTTTGAAAAGAAAAAATAAATTCGATGAAAGAATATTTGAATCAATTTTACTTATTTCATTTCAGTGTGTATTGTACTTTGCATTATTTTGTAATTAATTTTGCATATAAATGTTGATCTTTGCTTTTGTTAACCAACAAGCTTTGCAAACGAAGTGTAGTCGCTTCAGTTATACGTGTATGTGAATGAGTGCGCGCGCGCGTTTGTGTATGTGTGTGTGCGTTCGTGTGTATACAGCAAGAGAGAGAGAGAAGGGGAAGAAAGAAGAAAGAAACAAATAAACAAAAGAAAGAAACAAGCAAACAAACAAACAAAACAAAGAACGAATGAAAGAACTGTAATTAAATATAACTCAAAGACCAGTTCTTTATCCAACCATACTTTCAATTTCGGTAAACAAAGTCTCAGCAAGCCAACGATGTGGTCATTCGGCATACAAGAAATAGCAATGAAATTTCTGTCCAATCACACCTATCCGTTTGGAAAAACAAAGATAATGTAATTTTAAATAAAACAAGAACACTAAAAATTGATCACAGGAGTGCCTTTGATCGTAAGTTTCCTCGAAAGGGGCCCACCTAGGGTTAAATAACAACAACTAGAAATATTTGCAAAGATGTAAGCATTAAGTCCTCGCGTTGATAGAGAAGCCAGTTTTGTTTTGTGTCAAACAGTAGATATCAAAGGGCGACCCACCCAAACGCTCTATCGTGAGTTTTGACTCTCTCTTTTCGAAATACGAAACGTCTTATTGAATTTCACTTCAAAAGAAATTTTTTTTCTCATTTTCAACGTCTAACGTTCATAATTTGCTTCTCTAAACGGCATTGCTATTTGAAAAAAAAAAATTGTCTTTCTGTTGTCATTATTTTAAAGTTTTCTATATATATATATATTATATATATATATATATT
>NC_068987.1:109061034-109062051 GCF_001194135.2 Octopus bimaculoides
ATATATATATATATACACATATATGAATAGGTTTATTGAAACTGACACTGAGAGCTTATCTTGTGACTCGAGTTTCACACCACCACAATCTTTAGGCGAGAACAGTTACGTGAAATTTGAGTCGCGGGACAAACTCAGTTTAAGTTCCAATAAAAAGAAAAATTATATCTCCTACAACATGTAATAAGTGCACCCATCTTATTCGGCTGGCATAAACCAATATACAAGCATACGTGTATGTGTGTGTATTCACACACACACACACACATGCATATATCTACATATACGTGCTCTTTAAGAGCACGTGTGTTTGAAAAGGTTAAAGGATAGCACTCACACACTAGAAAAAAAACTTTTCCCCAAAAAGTTTAGTAACATCCTCATAAAAGATTTAATAACATTTTTTTAAATAATTTTTTTAAAAAGTCACCATTACACTTCAAAAACTGTATTAACTCTCATAGACTTTCTAATATATGCAAATACATTCAGAAGCAGGATTGGCTATGTGGTAAGTAGCTTGGAAGCCTGTGACGAGGAAGCTGGGAGTGTTTGGCACCAGGTAAGTGGAAGCCACAAACAAGGGAAAGAAAAAGCAAGGGTTCTACCCTGGTGGTCGGATGCCTATCCTTCAGGAAAGCCATTACAAATTGCATCTGTAATGAGCAATGCTTTAATCGAACATTGTAAATATAATCAAATTATTATTGTATATGTAATATTGTAAATATTTAATCGATACAGCTACTTCACCCCTTTTGTGTTTGTCTGTCTTTGTTTTTCCCCTCTTTGTAATGCCTTTATGGCAAATATTTATGAAATAAAGTAGCTTATTTACTAGCTACATGGTTCCGGGTTCAGTCCCACTGCGTGGCACCTTGGGCAAGTGTCTTCTACTATAACCTCGAGCCGACCAATGCCTTGTGAGTGGATTTGGTAGACGGAAACTGAAAGAAGCCCGTCGTATATATATATGTGTGTGTGTGTGTGTGTGTGTGTGTGTGTGTGTGTGTGTGT
>NC_068987.1:109065292-109065853 GCF_001194135.2 Octopus bimaculoides
ATGGTGGTGGTGGTGGCAGTGCCTGTGTTGGTAGTTCTGGTGGTGGTGGCGGTGGGGATGGTGGACTTTGTGCTGTTGGAATAGTTTGTTATTCATAGTGCTGGTGGTGGGTGCCGAGGTCATGGAGTAGTTTGGTGATGGCAATGTGGGTGACGGTGGTGACGGCATTCACTGACGTTTGGTGGTGGCGGTGATGGCGGTGGTGGTCGCTTTCGTACGGTCCAACATACCAAGAACGAACTGTTCTGCAAGGTGAAGACATTCCTCACTGACTACTTAATTGAGATAAATATTCTCGATGTGCTTTTACCATTTTCTCACTCCTCCATTTCTCCACCGTCTTCGTAATTGTCACCACACTGATGTATTCAATGTCGATCTTATTAGTTCTCTCGTTCCGTTGACTCTTCGGATCTAGCATGTGTCTGGAATGAATCTGTGTATACTACATAGGGTAGCAGTTATGTGCATGTCTGGTCGTTACATCTATAGCTCTATGTGTGTGTGTGCGTATGTATATATGTGTGCATATATATATGTATACATACATATATATATATA
>NC_068987.1:109065863-109066568 GCF_001194135.2 Octopus bimaculoides
TTCTCTTTAACCCGGGCAACGCCGGGTATTTCTGCTAGTAGCTTATAAAAATGTATCATTACACTGAATATGAAATCAATTCCAACAATTGATGCTGGCAACCAAACAGACTAGATCCGGCGATGGTCCAGCATCGCCGCAGTCAAATGACAGAGACAAGTCAAAGAATAAAAGAATACCAACACGCGCACGCACACAGAACCAAACACACAAATGCACACATCGAATACCAATCGTATAAGGAGAATATAGCTGGAGAAGAATTAATGAGAGTAAAAGAGGTGGTGCCAGAGAGGCAAAGAGAGGGTCTGGAGAGAGGTAGAACTGGAAGTGATGGGACCCTGTAGGGGGTTATTTACTTTAGATACACTAACCTAAGAATCAGTCCCAGAAACGTTGACCCGGTCAGTTGAATCTGTCCTGACATACACCAACCCCACCAACCTTCCAATGTCAGCGAAGAAATCAGCGGCAACAAGAAAGATAGATAGACAAAGCAAAACAAAAACAAAAAAATTGTTAAAATATACCAAGCTTTTCAATCAAGTATTTAGCAGCCAATGACGACCACAAGTAATTAAGAAAATATTAATATCAATTAGGAGATGACATTTACAATGGAAAAGAGGCGCTGAACTCAGCTTGGCACGCGAACTCTTTAGATATGTAATGCAGTAATCTACTAAAGCGCTTTGTAAAGCTGAC
>NC_068987.1:109067523-109068643 GCF_001194135.2 Octopus bimaculoides
GGAGAGAGAGAGAGGGAGAGAGAGAGAGAGGGAGAGAGAGAGAGAGAGCGCGTATTTGACTTTTGGTGTTTGGCATTGTGCTGGTGGAGTATTATTATTCAATATATAGACGAAGTCTTAGAATAGGTGAGAAAGCAGCCAGTGGCCTCTCGCGATATTGTACATAAATATATTGTTACTCATTAGCGTTACTCATGTGTTGCTACGTCAAGTCTGAGATTCGTGTGTGCATGCATGGATGTACGTATATGTATAAGAGTGTGTGTATGTGTGCGTAAATATATGTGTGTGTGTGTGGATGTATGTATATTCTTTTATTCTTTTACTTGTTTAAGTCATTTTGACTGTGGCCATGCTACGGCACCGCCTTTAGTCGAGCAAATCGACCCCAAGACTTATTCTTTGTAAGCCTGGTACTTATTCTAACGGTTTCTTTTGCCGAACCGCTAAGTCACGGGGACGTGAACACAATAAGATCGGTAGTCAAGCGATGGTAAGGGGACAAACACAAACACAAAACACAATTATATACATATATGTATACCTTCGAAACGCTTAGTTTAGAATAGGGGCAACTGATGAAGGAAATATTCTTTATGTGGCCTGTTTGTTTTCTGTGCTCTGTTTAAGTTCTGTTTTTCATTTTGACCACGTTTTTTTGTGACGTCCTGTACCCAGATATGCATCTATATATACATGTAGATGTAGGTATGTACATACATGTACGTATATATGCATATACTTACATACTATTTGTATTATTATATGATCAAACGCATACGTCCTTTTGCAAGTAAGTTTTAACTTACTTGCAAGTAAGAATTTCACTGGAAAATTAGATATAAGATTGCCAGGATTTTGTCTCTCTCACCAATGGTCAGTGGCTATCGAACGCCGACGAAGGGAAATAACCCTGAAATCCGGATCCGTTCGTGCTACAGATCATGGTGAGAGGGATAACTTCCCTTGGCAAACAGGACACAGTAGTGTGTCGATAAGCCAGTTGGAGGAGATGTCCTCCTGGGGCTAAAAGCAACAGTAACATCCACCCCTAGGGGTCAGCCACACTTAAGTGGCAATATACTACACTTTATATATATATATATATATATATATATAT
>NC_068987.1:109068985-109070991 GCF_001194135.2 Octopus bimaculoides
CCGATCAACGGAACAGCCTGCTCGTGAAATTAGCGTGCAAGTGGCAGAGTACTCCACAGACATGTGTACCCTTAACGTCGTTCTCGGGGAGATTCAGCGTGACACAGACTGTGATAAAAACAGGAAGAAAGAGTAAGAGAAAGTTGTGCTGAAAGAGTACAGCAGGGTTCACCACAATCCCCTGCCGGAGGCTCGTGGAGCTGTAGATGTTTTCGCTCAATAAACACTCAAAATGCCCGGTCTGGGAATCGAAACCGCGATCCTAAGACCGTGAGTTCGTTGTCCTATCCGCTGGGCCATTGCGCCTCCACACCTTACAGCGATGTGTCCATATAGGCTGAATATTGATTTCTATGATTGTATAGTTATTTTATAATGCTTTCAAACTTATGTTAATGATACCTTAATAGATAGTCTTTTTATTTTACTTTCTGTTATTATATTAGAGAAAATATGTGATGTACACAAAACGATCTAAGTTTTAAAACCTGACGAGCACCTATTAATTGCACTATGAATTAATTTGTTGTTTTGTTTTTAGTTTTTTGTTTTTTGTTTTTTTCTCATCCTGTAATTTGTTATTATTACCTGGATAGAATCTGATACCAGCTCTAAGTGAGCAAGAATTTGTGTATGTAATGTTAGACCTAGCTAGCTAATTAATACTCATTTTTGCAATTTACGGTACTGCTATACATGTGTGTGTGTGTGAGTGTGTGTGTGTGTGTGTGTGTGTGTGTGTGTGTGTGTGTGTGTGTGTGTGTGTGTGTGTGTGTGTGTGTGCATATATGAACATATGTTTCTTTTACTTTTATATTCTTTTGCTCGTTCCAATCATTTAACTGCGGCCATGCTGGTGCACCGCCTTTAGTCGAACAAATCGACCCTAGAAGTAATTCTTTGTAATCCTAGTATTTATTCTATTGGACCTTTCTTGCCGATCCGCTAAGTTATGGGTGCAGCAACATCGGTTGTCAAGTGACGGTGGGGGGATAAACACAGAAACACACATACATACAAACACATAAACACACACACACACATACATACATACACACACACTCGACGGGGTTCTTTCAGTTTCCGTCTGCCAAATCCACTCACAAGGCTTTGGTCGGCCCGAGGCTATAGTAGAAGACATTTGCCCAAGGTGCCACACAGTGGGACTGAACCCGGAACCATGCGGTTGTGAATCAAGCTTCTTACCACACAGCCACCCCTGTACATATCTTATTATTCTCGTACTTGTTTTAGTGATTAGACAGCAGCCATCCTGGAGCACCGACTTGAAGTATTTCAGTCGAACGAAGCGACCCCAGTTATCAAGCAGTGTTTGGAGAACAAACACAGACACAAAGGCGGATCACACCCGAACACCCCCACCCTCTCTCTCTCTCACACACACACACACACACACTCTCTCTCTCTCTGTGTGGCTGTGTAGCATTTTAACTGATCAAATATGGGATCGATTAAGTTGTGTGTAAGTGTTACCGTGCAGCATTTTTTACAGGTATGCCACTCTATATGAAACGTACGTAGCTGATAAAATCACCAATAAACTTCCATTGTTTGCCTCTTTCAGTCATTGCAGGGCATCTAAGTTGGGGATACCGCATTGAAGGATTTTAGCGAAGAATCGAGCCTAATAGTTAGTTCTTGATCCTGTTAATTATTCTATCGGTCACTTTGTAGGGAAACAATATGTTACAGGAAGTAAGCAAATCAATCCTGGTTGTCATGCAGTGATAGGAAACAAACACAGTCACACATACTCACATACATACTCACATACATGTATATATACATACATACATACATACATACATACATACATACATACATATATATATATATACATAGCACGGAATTTTGTCAGTGAACAGGTCGCGGTATCAAAGCGACGAAAATATTTTGGCAAATTGAATTTAAATACTGAAGTGAATCTAACGTTTTTGTGTGTTATTTTAAATGACTTATAAACACCTTCCACGCTGCAATTGTTT
>NC_068987.1:109072262-109074019 GCF_001194135.2 Octopus bimaculoides
ACATACATACATACATACATACATACATACATACATACATACATACATACATACATACATATAAGTATGTATGTATATTAGTTCCCGTCGACCAAATCAAACTTGTAAGGATTTGCTCAGCTCGAAGTTTTAGCGGAAGTCACTTGCCCGAAGTGCCGCGCAAATGGAACTGCATCCGGAACCATATCATCCGGAAGTTAACCATTTACTACACGCGCGCGAGCGCCTAAATATAAGGCGCTACGGTTTAAAGCGTTAAAGAAAACCGTCTAGTGTTTAGGAAATTTCATTAAAAACTCATTCATGTATTTTTAAAAAAAATATTATCTAGGTATACAATCGCGTTTACAGGCGAAGTAGAAATAATCATAGTTTATGTTTAGGAATTTGGTTTGATCGGGGTAGGACGGCTGGTTATTTTACAGTAAATATAATAGAAAGACGCTAGGGTATTGTAAACTTATAAGCGGTGAGGCACTGTAATTGTTAATTTGTCGAATAGCATAATTCGAGAATTATTAGCTACAACGCTATTTAATAATATCAGAATTGTAACCAGTTACTTGAACTAAGTTAATATATGTAACATCATTGTGGTCGACGAGTTTCCTTCCTCAAAGGAAATTGTCGGCTTATAATAGTATTTATCTAATAAGTCGGCTAATTATGAAAGTTATTAGAAATCACTTGGTTTTAGCTAGCAATGAATATGAATTAGTATAACGTCGAGAAATATATTCTATTTGTCATATTTTAGTCTGGATCTATAAAGAAAATTCTCTCTGACCTGCATCTGTTTCGTTGAGTTACTGTAATCATAAGATTTGGAATATTGCTTCCGTGTTTAATATTTTGGTTTCGGCATTTCAATATAGATAAGTATGTATGTTCTAAAATGTAGGCCACAGTTTTGAAACAACATCGACAGCTGAAGGTCTACATGTCTGTTGTCTTTAATCTCTTACTTGTTTCAGTCAGTGGACTGCGGCCACTGGGGGCACAGCCTCGGAGGGTTTTAGTCGAATGAATCAGCCCCCAGTTTTAAGCCTGGTACTTATTTTATAAGTCTGTTACGCTGGACCATTAAGATACGAGGACGTAAACCAACCGACACCGGTTATCAAGCGGTAGTGGGGTGGGGGACACAGAAACAAGGACACGGACACACGCATTCAAACACACACACACACACACAGATACACGCTGGTATTAAGGGCACCGGGTTTTCGACAATAGCCTAAGTGCAGCAATCACCGTATCGTTGAATAGTAACTTGAAGTCATGTTTGTGCGTCCCTATAACTATCATTCAATAAATATAGACCTCCATTTCCAACGATAACGAGGTCTCACGCTTTCGTTATATCTTCTATGCGTTTACATGTACCTCCTTGCGATAATGTACACTTTCATTTAATCAGGTTATCCTTGGCCTGAAGAATAGCCTGCGGTATACATCTCACCTGGTTATTTACCACTTCTCAGGTTCCGCTCACTATGAAACATATGTAACCCGGATCTTATCGACTCCATTCCGTAACTCTTGTATTTTTATTCGCTCACCCGGCAACCATGGTCGCCTACCGTGAAATATAAAAAGAACTTTTCTTCAGCTTATCGTATTTCGATACGAAAAAAATCCTTAACCTTCCATCACAATAAACCACTATTGTCTCTGAAAGTTGTTTTTTTTTATTTACTATGGATTGCTTGAACCTAACTTTCTTCCTATACCTAGATCCCTGAGTCTTACATATT
>NC_068987.1:109078742-109082291 GCF_001194135.2 Octopus bimaculoides
GACCTTTTGGGGAAAGCTTCCTCTCGGCCCATTGCCGGGCTAGATAGATAGATAGATAGATAGATAGATAGATAGATAGATACATACATACATACATACATACATACATACATAGCTTGTCTCATGAACATACATTAACGTTGGTCCCAAACTTTTGTGATATCTGCAGAACAGAAAGTATAAATTTACATAGACAGCCTTCTATTGCCCAGTAGAGGCTTCAGAAAATCGCTCGATAAAGCCTACGTAAATCTTCCTTAAATGGTCTCTGTACAGATTCTAGCATACAGTAGACATTGAGCTGTATATTAATCATTTTATTAATCACTCAGTAGTAGTAGAGTCATCGTTGTCCAGCGACTGACCAGAGAGATTTAAACAAATTGTTAGCGCTAAACGTGGGCTGTGATGGACAACAATCTTGAAATGCTAGCCAGTATTGGAGAGATATTTGATATGCATGGATAGTTCCATGCTGGAATATTGAAACATATATATTCATAATACATAACGACGTATACATTAAATGTATGTATGTATGTATGTATGTGTATATATGCACACACACACATACACACACGCACATGTATGTGTATATACAAACACACGCATATATATATATATATATATATATACATGTATATATATATATGTACATATTCATATATATATATATACTCATATATATACGTATATATGTATATATATGTGTGTGTGTGTGTGTATGTGTGTGTGTGTATGTGTGTGTGTATGTGTGAGAGAGAGAGAGAGAGAGGGAGTTTGTATAAGATAATCATATAGACAGACAAACATACACGCGTGTGTGTGCTGTATGCATATAAGCATGAATATTGTTGATTAATTAATTTTGACACTGTCTAATGTACCTAAGCCTACGAATGTATATAAATGCCTTATTGTATGATTATAAGTGTGCATCTCCATGCGTTTGTGTTGCGTGCGCGCATGTGTGTGTATGTGTGTGTGTGTGTTAAATATATTCATATATTCTCCTACATTTGTATCTTTCCATATGTACAATATATCCTTTCATTCTTAAATATGATTACTACGCACGTATTTATTTATTTATTTATTGGTAGATAGATAGATAGATAGATAGATAGATAGATAGATAGATAGATAGATAGATAGATAATCATATGCCTTCATATATATGTACATATGTTCAAATATATATAGCTACGCAGACGATACGAAAGTATTGCAGAAAATACAGAATTCCAGCGATGTTGCACACTTGCAGCAGGAGTTGGACCATTTTACAGATGGACTGAGAATAATATGCAGTTTAATGCTGAAAAACTCCAAGCCCTGCACTACCAGCGTCCAAAACTGAATACAGAACTTACTGGATACACTAGGGATTACAATCCCAGAGCCTAAATCAGTGAGGGACCTGGGTATTGACATGAGTGATGATACTTCTTTCCAAGTGCACATTACCAGGATGGCGACAAAGTGCAGACGACTGGCTGGATGGATCCTAATAACGTTCTGAACCAGAGAACAGAAAACCATGATGGTCCTCTGGAGGACATTCGTCCTCAGCCTCCTGGATTACTGTTCATAGCTAGTGTCATCCAACAGTGTAAGATTAACAGCGGACCTTGAAGCAATCCAGCGAAGCTTCACATAGAAGCAACAGCTCAGATACTGGGGAAGGCTGAAGCAGCTAATACTCTACTCCTTTGAGCGAAGGTGGGAGAGATATGCAGTAATATACATCTAGAAGATCCTGGAAGGAATTGTGCCAAAATTTGGCATTCAAAGCTACAACAATGCCAGAACAGGTTGACACTATACAGTGCCAAAGATCCCAGCAATGCCATTGCGCTTCAGGGGCCCACAGCTTTTTGATATTCTCCCAAAGAGGGTGAGGGACCTACACAAAGTGCATGTAGGTGTTTTTAAATCAAAGCTGGACCTCTTCCTGTCGAGAGTCTCAGATGAACCTACTCCACGGCAAGAGGTGCAAATGAGGGTAGCGACATCAAACTCTATTCTTCACCAAGTGCCAAATATTAGAGGAGGCTCTCAGTAATAACAGTGTAGCAAAACGACGATGTCCCAGCATGGCCACAACGCTGAGCTGAGACAACAAAATGACAAAAAGAAAAGAAATATATATACACACACGTGTGTGTGTGTGTGTGTGTGTGTGTGTGTGTGTGTGTGTATGTGTGTGTGTGTGTGTGTGTGCGCGCGCGTGTGTCTGTGTGTATTTTAGGAAGTTAAAAGTTATGTCCAGTGATAGAATGACCATTGGTTTCGCACCCATAAAGCGCTTAGCAGTATAGGCGAGTCGTTAGACTCAAATGGTTGAAAGCTTATATGATGGTTTTCCACTCCTGATCCAAAGAAGTCTATTACTGACTATTGCCCATGCAAAATGCCAGTAATAGTCGTTCAAACCACGGCTTCCACACTGACCACGGCAACCTCTTACACATACATATATATCCGACGAAGGAATATGTCCGAAACGTTATACTTTCACATTCTAATATCTTCATTCAATATGAACGCCAGCCTAATAATATCAACTGTTAACGTCCCTTAAACTCTTGTTTTTCTTATTTCTAGTTACTTTGCCATATATTTCTTCATTGATTCGCACTCATTTTTACTATTTCTTTGTTCTTGTCCTTGTCCGTGTCGCTGTAGATTATCAGATATATGAACAAATCAGATATGAACAAGCAGATCGCTTAAGTTTGGGCATATCGTTTTAGAAAATGAAGATCACACGCTAATATAATTTATCTAAAACCTTAGCTTAGCTAAGGTGTAAAATGCAGTACCAATAACTCTTTTCAGGATCTCCTAAGACGATTTTGTAACCAGAAGCATGGCCGAAATGCTTGCAATATTGTTAACTCCGCAAAATGCACCCAAGAATCAGTCAGAGAGCAAACACAGAATCTGTGGGAAAACGAGACGAAAGGATTAACCATCTATTGAGTGAAGCAACAAACTAACAAGCGCTAAAATAGTGTAAGCTCAGGCATGAGTGTGTAGGTGAGAAAAGGTGCATAGGACTTTTAACTGAGTGTATGGATTCAAAGTAGCAGAACATGGTATGAGCGCTGTGACAGAGAATAATAACAATAGCAGGATTTAACGGGAGTTCCTTGTGTCTGATGATACTGTTGAAGACCAGATATGATTATAGATTGTAAAAAAAGGAAGACAAAAACAAAAACACAGTAAACAAGGTAAGATTATAAGCTTTATAAAACCATATGATAATAGATGACTATAATATTAATAATAATAATAATAATAGGTAAAGTATGAGAAGGCATCAAGAGGAATATAAAGGAAATTGGAATACAATGCTCAGTAGAACTGTTACAAAAGGTTTGCTTCCTTAGCACGACCAGAATATTCAGGAAAGTATTAGATCGTTGAAAAGAACGGATAGCAGGGTACCGTAGGTTGCAGGTAGTAAGCCCGCTACACATGAAAGACTCCAGGAGCTCCAACAAAACCTGTGATAAAAAGAAATAATGATAACCCTTTCTA
>NC_068987.1:109083585-109085555 GCF_001194135.2 Octopus bimaculoides
TATATATATATATATATATATATATATATATATATATGTATGTATGTGTGTATGTATGTATGTGCGTGTGTGTGTATGCGTGTGTCTGTATTTATGCATGTATGTATGTATTATGTATAAATGCATGCTTAGATAGATAGATAGATAGATAGATAGATATTTTTTCACGCAAACTAACATCCGTTAACTCATCTACCAGGTCTTGTTTTAACATCAGTTAGCTACACATGCTAGAAATAGAATCGCTTTATTTTCATTGCTGGAATATAAAGACGACGTTGAAAGCGAGTGGTGTCAACCGACCAGATTGGTGGAGAAAAATGAGTGATCTGATCACAAAACAAGAGATTTATAACAGTTGGCGCAAGCAACATTACCAACAAACAACAAGATAATCGCTGTTTCTTATGTGTTAAAATTCAGAAGTGGACGTCGTAGCTGAAATCCTACCCCTGTTTAACAAACTGTGGAAATAAGATTGATCGATGGGAGCTGTCTTTGAGCTAAACAAAAGCAACGAAATGATTGGTGCCATTAATAATCTTTCTACAATAGGCACAAGGCCTGAAATTTGGAGGGGAGTGGATACGTCGATTACATCGACCCCAGGGCGTAACTGGTACTTATTTCATTGACCCCGAAAGGATGAAAGGGAAAGTCGACCTCGGCGAAATTTGAACTCAGAACGTAGCAGCAGACGAAATACCGCTAAGCATTTCGCCCGGCGTGCTAACGATTCTGCCAGCTCGCCGCCTTATTGGAGCAATTAAAAACGACATTAAATTAAGTTACTAAATGATTGCAGAGAACAACTGCATGGACCAGTTACATCACATCGCTGTATAATGTCACTGCTGCAAATTATTGAACCATACCACAACACCAAATTACTCCTCTGCACATTATAACTGCACCAAATTATGCCATCATTTCAATGCACCAAATCTTTACACCAGCTCATACCGACATATCACTGCCCTAAATCCCTGCATCAAATAACTATGGCAGGACGCTGCGCCAACCAGTTGCACTACATTCATTTAGTGGAGGCCCAATGGCTCAGTGGTTAGGGCAGCGGACTCGCGGTCGTAGGATCGCGGTTTCGATTCCTAGACCGGGCGTTGTGAGTGTTTGTTGAGCGAAAACAGCTAAAGCTCCACGAGGTTCCGGCATGGGATGGTGGCGAACCCTGCTGTACTGTTTCACCACAACTTTCTATCACTCTTACTTCCTGTTTCTGTTGTGCCTTTAATTCAAAGGACCAGCCTTGTCACACTCTGTGTCACGCCGAATCTCCCCAAGAACTACGTTAAAGGTACATGTGTCTGTGGAGTGCTCAGCCACTTGCACGTTAATTTCATGAGCAGGCTGTTCTGCTGATCGGCTCAACTGAAATTATCATCGTCGTAACCGACGGAGTGCCAACCAACATTCATTTAAAACGTTCGGTGCTCTCAATTGTTGCATATATTTCAAGTTGAAAATAACGTGTTAAATATTCAACCCTAACATGGTGCTTTGTGTAATACCACCACTTGGGAACTTCAGTGTCTTTCTTAGAGCGTTTCCACCCGTTTCATGCATACCCAGGCCACATTCCTAACGCTTACACCCACCCACCCAACACGCCAATACAACCATACTCTTTTACTTGTTTCAGTCATTTGACTGTGGCCTTGCTGGAGCACCACCTTTAGTCGAGCAAATCGACCCCAGGAATTATTCTTTGGATGCCTAGTACTTATTCTATCGGTCTCTTTTGCCGAACCGCTAGGTTACGGAGACGTAAACACACCAGCATCGGTTGTCAAGCGATGTTGGGGGGACAAACACAGACACACACATACATATATATACATATATACGACAGGCTTCTTTCAGTTTCCGTCTACCAAATCCACTCACAAGGCTTTAGTCGGCCCGAGGCTATAGTAGAAGACACTTGCCCAAGGAGCCACGCAGTGGGAATG
>NC_068987.1:109086447-109087554 GCF_001194135.2 Octopus bimaculoides
GTAAAGAGCCGGAAGAAATATCGCTAAGCAAGTTGACCGGTAAGCTAACAATTCTGCCAAATCGCTAGTAGTAGTAGTAGTAGTAGTTATAGTAGTAGCAGCAGCAGCAACAACAACAACACCAGCAATAATAATAATAATGATAATAATAATAATAATAATAATAATAATAATAATAATAATAATAATAATAACAACAACAACAACACACTCACTGGTTCGATATCACTTCTTTATTGTTTGTCAAATGTTTAAATATCTAACCAACTAATTTACCGATCGTTTGTTTAATGTGCTAGTTAAGTAATCGAATGATTGGCTGTCAAATGCCTTCCATCTGTCTCAGAATTAGTCTTAGTTAAGACTAATTCACAGAGAGACTTAACAGGGATCTTGAAGGGAGGTGGCATGGCATTGACGAGGTCGTGAATAGCGACGAAAGGACGGTCACAAAGTAACAGCCGATTGGTTGTTTAACCAGCAGATTAAACAAACGATCGAATGGTTTGTTGGTTAGATAAATTAACCAATTGATTAACAATAAAGAAGTGATATCGAACTAGTGCGTGTGTTATTATTATTGGCGTTACGACCTTCCCAAGACGCAACAAGATTTGTTTCAACACACTAATCAAGAATCTTGCTAACCAAATACGAAAACGAAGAAGTATAATGATAATTATTTCCAAGAATGATGAGAGTATTTATTAAAATCATTCACATGATGCCCACCAATTTAATACATGGAACGATATGTCCGATAAAGAAGATATCGATAAACCAAGGATGAAATCAGAAGGGATGTTTACGGCGGGAACACGAGAAGGGTATGTGAAAACGTGACATTTAACTAGCTTGGGGTTAGTCAACCGCACCAACTGCAGTATTAACGTCTCTCTTGTTTTCTCTCCTCTTCCTCTCTCTCTTTCTCTCTCTCTATCTCTCTCTCTCTCTCTCTCTCTCCTCTCTTTCTATCTTTTTCTTTCTACTTTTCTTTCTCTCTCTCTCTCTCTCTCTTTCTCTATTTTTCTTTCTACTTTTCTTTCTCTCTCTCTTTCTCTCTCTCTCTCTCTCTTTCTCTGTATATATATGTATATAAATAAATAT
>NC_068987.1:109087740-109090413 GCF_001194135.2 Octopus bimaculoides
ATATATATGTATGTGTGGGGGATGGGGATGCGTAGTGTGTGTGTGTGTGTATGTTTGTATGTTTCGATCTTGTTGTCGCAAAAAAGCCGGTAGACTTATTAAAATTAAATATTAGCGACGGAAGCAGTGTTAATACCAAATAGCAATCTTTATAACCAACTTAACATGTATGCCTTCTTAGAACGTTGAGTACTGCGGTATTCGCCCTGTGAGTCCCTCTCATATACATGCATGTTGCATAAAAGCACACAGCTATATCGTAGCAGATGAAAAACGTCTGGTATGAGCGACGGAATTCGTAGATCACCTAATTTAAGGTTTAAGTTTAAAGCATCGCGTAATACAGATAGACTCAAGGGCCGGTTTCCCAGTTTCTGTAGTGTTTATATAAGGGCTGTGGAGTCGAAGGAAAAAACTTCGACTCCGACTCCAATTTGACTCCGGCTTTGACTCACCTTTATGTAATTAAGTGATTGTGACCTACATATCTCCTAAAGCATATGCACACGCTTGTAATCAAAGTATTACCGTATGCATGTCTGTTATAACTGGTTTATATTAAAGAATGATGATGCTGTGAACCGGAATGAGAGTCGGTAGCGTTTTACCGACTCCGACTCCGACTCCGAGTCCACAGCACTGGTAAATATTCTCCCTTGGAACGGACGCCGGTCCGTCGTAGGATTATTCATTTTTGCCAGTAGAGTGGACTTGAGTAAAGTGAAACGAAGTGTTTTGCTTAAGAATTCAACTCATCACCCAGTTCAAGAATCGAAACCACAATCTTACGATCATAATTTCGAGACCCTAACCACTAAACCACGCATCTCCTTCTCTCTTGCTCCACTACTATATGGTCCCGGGTTCAGTCCCACTGCATGACACATTGGGCAAGTGTCTTTTACTAATAACCCAAGGCCAACCAAAGCCTTGTGAGTGAATTTAGTAGACGGAAACTAAAAGAAAACCCATCTTATATATGTATATACCTATCTGTGTGTGTGTGTGTGTGTGTGTGTGTGTGTGTGTGTGTGTGTGTGTGTGTGTGTGTGTGTGTGTGTGTGTGTGTGTGTGTGTGTGTGTGTGAGCGCGTGTGTGTATATCCGTGTTTGCCCCCCCACCTCTGACTAGGTACTAGTTTGTTTGCGTCTCTGTAACTAAGATGTTCGGTAAAAGAGACCGACTGAATAAGTACCAAGCTTTAAAAGAATGAGTACTGCAGTCCATACATACAACTGAAAATTCTTCAAGGTGGTGTTCCAGCATGGCCGCAGCCTAATGACTGGAACAAGTACATGACAAAAGATATATAGGCGCAGGAGTGACTGTGTGGCAAGTAGCTTGCTACTAACCACATGGTTCTCGGTTCAGTCCCACTACGTGGCACCTTGGGCAAGTGTCTTCTACTATAGCCTCGGGCCGATCAAAGCCTTGTGAGTGGATTTGGTTGACGGAAACCGAAAGAAACCTGTCGTATATACATATATATATATCTACCCTTTTTCTTAGCTCTCCTGTGTGAACTTTCTGTCCGGCAGTCGCCATGATAGATCGCTGACCACGACATTTTAATTTTTTTCTCTCCTTGTTTTTTTCTTTGTTTTTCTCCTTATTTCTTTCTGTTGAAGAGCGTAGCTCGAAACGTTAAAGACTTTCTCTATTCCCGAGCGTTAAACTAATACATCCTTTTGTTGTTTACACCACCTGTCCTCGTCTGTTGTTTTTTTCGTAAATTCTCCCATATATATATATATATATATATATATATGTGTATGTATGTATGTATGTATGTATATGTGTGTGTGTGTGTACATTTGTGTGTCTGTGTTTGTCCCCCTATCATCACTTCACAACCGTCCCTTTGACGAAGCGGTTCGGCAAAAGAGACCGACAGAATAAGTACTAGGCTTACAAAGAATAAGTCCTAGGGTCGATTTGCTCGACTAAAAGGCGGTGCTCCAGCATGGCCAGTCAAATGGCTGAAACAAGTAAAAGAAAAGAATATCATTAGTACCTCTCAATTTGCACATTGCGTCATTCTCTCTCTCTCTGTCACCCTCTCTCTATCTCTATCTCTCTATATATATCTCTGTATTTATCTGACTATCTGCCTCTCTATCGATCTATCTCTATATCTGTCTATTTGTCTGTCTGTCTCTTAACGGTTCTACTTTAGTATGACAAAACAGAAGAACCCTTTTGGTTGCAACGCACACACACGCACACACACACACACACATACAAACAAACACACATACACACACACACACACCCACACACACATGCAAAACACCCATAATCCAGCAAAGATACAAACACATGAACATGAACACATGCAAACACACCCAAAGAACACAATCACGTATACACGGATATATATAGACATGCGCGAGTGTGTGATTATTTATAGGTGTACGTCTGTGAGTGTGAGTGTGTGGGGGGGTCTATGCGTATGCGTGTATCTTGATGAGTGTGCAAGTGTCTATGTTTACGTCTCTTTATGTACGTACGCATGTATTCATGTATGTACATGTCTGTATGTATATATACATACATATATATATATTTGTATATGTATACACATTAATATATATACATATATGCATGTGTGTATTTGTGTGAGTGTGTGTGTGTGTGTGTGTGTGTGTGTGTGTGTGTGTGTGTGTGTGTGTG
>NC_068987.1:109092955-109093726 GCF_001194135.2 Octopus bimaculoides
GTGTGTGTGTGTGTGTGTGTGTGTGTGTGTGTGTGTGTGCGTGTGTGTGTACATAATACTCCTGTAGTATTTTACAGGTGGGAGGTCAGTCAGATTTTCATGGAACGGAAGTAACATTAATAGTAAACGGAAAGTAATTCTAACGTGTCAATCAACGTCCACTGACTGTTCTCGGGCCGACAGCTTGGAACATAAGATTTCCCATGACGCTCGAAACATTAGTAACCACTTAGTCAATACATAGAAATCTTCAGTAACATGAAGTCCACAGAGAAACGGTAAACTCGACAAAACAGGAAGTTAATACATGTTTTTATGACCCTAGGAAATATTATACACGATGTGTTCAGCTGCATCACAGGATGGAATATGGAGAAAAAAAACCCAACTATATAGCAATGTTCTTTATAGTATCAGTGATGCCACGTGGCCTAGTGGTTAAGGTGTTGCACTCACGACCGCAAGATCGCGGTTTCGATTCTTGCACCGGTGGTGCGTTGTATTCGTGAGCAAAATGATTCATTATTCATTGCTCCAGTTCACTCAAGTGCAGATTAGAAACTATGTAAGGAATGGCGGCATCTGGTTCAATGGTAATGTTGTGATCTCGGTTACTTGTAGGCCAAGGAAAACGGTTAAGTGGCCCGATGAGTTCTAGGTCTCGAGATAATAAAATCTAGAGGTTACTTGTACCTTTACAGTGTTCAATATGCCGTAAGGAGCCACAAGCTAATAACCTGATAACGTTCAAGTACCGAAGAATGATCTCTA
>NC_068987.1:109094313-109095405 GCF_001194135.2 Octopus bimaculoides
TCCATTTCTATTTATGCATATGAGGAGAGGAAATGAGGAGTATTTAAGTGAATCGCGTTCAATTAATAAACTGCCATGTCTCCCCCTCCTCCCGCCTCTCTTACGCTCCCTCTCATTCTTTGTATCTGTACGTCTACTCCTCTTAGCGCGTGTGCTCACGTGTGAGTGTATTCATGCGTGTGTGCACTCGCGCGTTTACCTTCGCTGCCAAAAAGTACAGTCGCCGCAACAAAATGCCGTGCGAAACTACCAGCACCCAAACAGCAGCACCCAGTTGGCTTTTTCCGTTCTTATCAGCGTCTATGCATATCTACGATGGCTGACAGGTATGGAGTCAGGACGTATGAAACCTAAGGACTTCTCGCTATTGTGCGCTTATCGAGGGTTCACCTTCACAATCGGAAATACTGCGCCACCAAAAATATAATTACAAAACTTCTCAGAAATAGATGTGGTCATAACACTTGTATATGGTGTTTACGTCAGACGAATCTAGAAACTTCGAGAGACGTGAAATAATTCGTTTCTAACGGTGGAATTCGAAGTAGACGAAGCTATAAATAACAGCCTGATTTACAAAATCCTTTAGAGAGAGAAGTCAAAGTCTTTTCGTGTGACTCGAACCCTAATCTTCTGCAAACATGATTGTTGTGCTACTATTGGAAAATGCATAAGTCAAGGGTTTTACTTCTGGTTCGATCATAACGATTCCTCTCTACAAGGTATGTGTCGTTCTGTGAACAGTACTTCGTTTGATCTGTTTATTGTTGTTGTTGTTGGCACTCCGTCGCTTACGACGTCGAGGGTTCCAGTTGATTCGATCAACGAAACAGCCTGCTCGTGAAATTAACGTGCAAGTGGCTGAGCACTCCACAGACACGTGTACTCTTAACGTAGTTCTCGGGGATATTCAGCGTGACACAGTATGACAAGGCTGACCCTTTGAATTACAGGCACAACAGAAACAGGAAGTAAGAGTGAGTGAAAGTTGTGGTGAAAAGTACAGCAGGGTTCGCCACCATCCCCTGCCGGAGCCTCGTGGAGTTTTAGGGGTTTTTCGCTCAATAAACACTCACAACACCCGGTCTGGGA
>NC_068987.1:109095471-109096527 GCF_001194135.2 Octopus bimaculoides
GCGAGTCCGCTGCTCTAACCACTGGGCTATTGCGCCTCCACGATCTGTTTATACGTTTCAGTTATTAAGAATGCGGCCATGCTGGTTCTCTGTCTTCAACGGATTTTGTCGGAAGCAATTCTGCTAGCCCGCAGTCTTTCCTGGAATGATTTGTAATTTAGACATAAGGCCAGAAATTTTAAATGCAAAGGGTTAGTCGACCCAATGACGCCTCAGCGACTGGTTCTGAGATTTATCGAACTTGGAGACTGACCTCAGCAAATTTTGATATCAGAATTTAAGGCGACGGAAGAAATACCGCATGATATTTAGTCCGGCGCTCAATAATTTATTTTATTGGCCACAAAGGCCTCAGCATTAACGACTACACAAGGATGAAAAACAAACAGAAAATCTAGGTTTTACATTGTGTAAAAAACGTCAAGAATAAACAAAATGGAGCAATAAAAATTTTCGACAAATAATAAAACAGAACACTGCAATATAATATTAAAATACATACGTTTGATAAATCTTAGCGAATTCAATTTGATTGACTATGAAACTTAATTCCACAATTCTGTTATTCCAGGCAAACAAGAATATATACATGAGAGTGGGCTAGGTACGGGCGTGTGGGGTGTCTGCGAGATTATGTTCGTTTTGATTAGGAACTGGTGAAAGAGGGAGAGGATAGGGAGGAAATGGCTCGGAATTTAAGTCTTTGAGGAATTCAGAATTTACTGAAGGGGATTTACGGATGTAACAGGAACCTAAAGTAATTTACCAATTAATGTAGTTTCTTGTTGTACTTAGTAAAGAGTTTACTTTTCAAATTGCATATACGTACAGCTGTGTGTATCTGTGTCTGTGTGTCGTTATGTCTATGTTTCTCTATATGTAGGTGCGTCTGTCGATGTTTGTATGTTAATGTTTGTTAGTGTGTGTGTGTGTGTGTGAGTTTACCATTTTACATATCAATAGAAATACGAGAACGTTTGTACTGGTAAATACGTAAACATGGATATTATTAAATGAATATGTACATATACTTGTGTATATATATATATATATATA
>NC_068987.1:109097906-109101628 GCF_001194135.2 Octopus bimaculoides
CATACATACATACATACATACATACATACATACATACATACATACTTATATACATACATTATATATACACACACATATATACATACGTACATATTTACATATATACACGTAAACAAATATGGTGATGTAAGAGATGTAAGTTTATACACGTATACAGTCCTATATGTTGCATATAGAGAATATATACTTATATATTCTCATATATTTGTTGATGAATACATTATATATATGTGTGTGTGCGTGTGTGTGTATGTATGTATGTATGTATGTATGTATGTACATGTATATACGTATGTATTATGTGAATGAAAATTCTTGAATTTGAGATGAAGGAGACAAGATAGCCATCCGAAGCATATTCATACGAGTTAGAGATAACGGTAAGAGAGAATATTTTACAGATTTTAATGGTTTTAGAAAGAATCTCCACTTTCGCAAAATTAATACACACACACATACAAATATATATATAATATAGAAACATACATACATACGTGTATATATATATATATATATATATATATATATATATATATGCACATACGCAAATACGCATGCGCGAGCGTTAACGATGAATAATGCATTAGTATGATTGTGTATGAACAATTCATTCGAGGACTACTTAATACAGATCGTGCTATCGTTCATAAAGAAAACAACGTAAACTTTATAATGGTCTATATTACAGTTGCGTGTGTTACATTTTGCCTTAAACTGAACCAAACATCTTCGTAAATTTTACTAGGGTAGATACTGTGGACTTATTTTTACATCTTGGGAGTAGTTTCTCAAAAGCAGGATCTCCTAGATGATGATAATTGGCGTGATTATATTGTGGTATCATCAGACGAACTACAGTCAATGTCTATAAGCAGCGCTTTGTGACGGTCCAACTGTGTCTATAGGATTTGTCCTGTGGCGGTCTAACTGTGTTTGCCTTAGGCGTGGATAACGTGTAGTTGAAATGTGAAAGGTCTTTGAAAGATTTAGTCAAAATGTTTGAGACGCGAATTTTAATTATCGAAGACGTTACTGTCTCCAGTCCTCGTGCTCATGGAGGCCATTAACCGGTTTTCATGGCGATATATGATCGAGATCACGATATTGACCCTCAACAGGACGCCAGTCCGTCGCAGGTATATTCATTTGCAGCAATGAGAAATGAAGTGTTTTGCAATGGAACAATGGGAAATGAAGTGTTTGCTCAAGAATACAATGCACTACTGGTCCAGGAATCGAAACCACCATCCTGCGATCATAAGTTCCACATCCTGACCAATAAGCCACGCGCCTTCACCGTTCCAAGTGGTTGACTCTAAAACCAGATCTGTGTGGTTTTAGAGTTTTAGGTTTGGCTTTTTCTTAGACCATTAATTAAATGCTTGGCAATGCGTGTCAGTGATATAATCAAAGTACATTCTTCTTAAATGAAGTGGAAATTGGGAAGCGGCTTCGGTAGAAAAAACTTTTTAAAATATTATGAAGACTGCATAAACACAATCTGCAACACCTAAGGATAAATATGAGTAGGAGGAGCTGGAAGTCAATCAAAATGTTGAAAGGTATTCTGTTAAAATAAAAGTGCAGCCTGCTTGAAAAGGAGTAGTTACAAATATTTCGAGCTGAACCGTGCCTCACATGAAGGCATCATTCCAAACCAGCCTATTAATTCCAGTGCGACTCCTGTGAATTTGCTCTTGTTTCGTAGCGAAGCCATTTCAATCTCCATATCCGTAAGTGCATAAATCTAACTTTGGCGGCCGAAGACATATACACAAGAGTCTCCTTCCCCAGACGGGTCCGATCATTACGTGAAGCTGCTGTCGTGTTTCCTATAGTTATTATATATTGTCAGCTGGGGTTTTTAGAGTCATCTCCGAGTTCTTGACTGTGTGATATCGAGAAGTTTGAATGTATATCGAATGATGAGACGGTTGCCACACGACAAGCTGAAGCAGCCCTCATGGATACATAAATGACGCAGGTAAAATAGTATGTTGTTATGAAGCCTTTTTCGCCCCTTGGGGGTTCTACATTCGATCCTACCGAGAGGAACAGTGTATGTATGTGGTTGTGTGATAAGAAGCTTGCTTTCCAACCACACAGTTCCGGGTTCGGTCACCTTGGGTAACTGTCCTCTACTCTAGCTCCGGGCCGACCTAAGCGTTGTGAGTGGATTTGGCAGACGGGTGTGTGTTTGTGTGTGTGTGTGTGGGTGTATACTGAGATAGAAAGATTCATATTATGACAGGGAAAATGATTTTATTGGTTCGGCAGCTTATATGCATGGCATAGGAAACTTTGATCAGAACTGACCTACAGCTGTAGAGTAACAACAGACAAATTTAGACCCACCTGTCTGTGAAAATACGCGATCTACATAACAAAGAGTTTAGGAAACACATTCACATAATCCAGTTGATGATGCTATCTCTTGTTACCTGCAGCTGATGGAATCGACGTAAGAACTTCTGAAAGGTCATTCAACCCACTAGAAGTAGCAGCCAAATATCTTTCAATTTGTAATTACCACCTTAAAATATATTAATGTTAAGTAAGGTACTGTAGGTTGGGATGTAATACACTCATTTAAATGGGATGGTCACGGTTTGAATATCTTTGATTACAGACCTGTTGGACCAGAGCTGACCCAGAGGTAAACAATCATTCAATCAAAATATTGAATCTACACAACGAACGACGTGGGGAAAGAAGTAATAAGCATACGACACATCCGTATCAAAATACTAATGATTTTACCACAAATTAATTAGCCGGCGATTTTCCTTTCAATTTGCTTCAAAGAACGACTTAATGAATACAGGACAAAGCTTATGAAAAGATAACCAATAAAAGACGGAGGTAAATTATCTTTTAAGTGACACACGAATTCCCCTAGGGAAAGATTATCTTCCACGGATTATACTAAATCTCAACTAGCAGACGACCTACAAAATATTCATTCTATATGTAACTGGAAAATCTAAGAGTTGTGGATGTAGAGATTCATTAGACAGCATAATTCATAACTACAGCTAACAGCTAATGGATGATATATAAATATAACACAAATGTTAATCTGCAAAACTTTAACAAAAGATTATACTTTATGAAACTTCAACAAAAGATGTTGCTCACTGGTGATCATCTTGTAAAATAAAAACCAAAACAAAACAAAAAAAAATCATATGAACCATGCTATAGACGACAAACATAAGTTGCCTTGCATTAAGTCTTTAATATCAGCCTACTGACGTCACAGAAATCTTGCCAGTGAATGATATAGAAAGACAGGCAAGGAAATAGCACAAAGGAAAAGAGATAACTACGGACTAAATGATATCAAGAAATCACTCAACAGACTGCATACTGAGACATAACCTAATTAACGGTATAGAGAAACCACAATCGATTCGTAGATATCGCATGGCTACTGATACAGAAAAATCCCCCAGCAGACGACATCTTTCAATGAACAATATCTACAAAAATAATCATACAATAAATTATGAACGAATATTTTCCATTAAAATACGATTTCTGAATAGATGACACACAGAGAAAACGTCATGCAAATGAAAAAGAGAAAATCGGTCAAAAGTAACACACACACACACACACACACATACATACACACACACACACACACACTCAAACACGTCGTAAACAGATAGTGAAGAATCAATAACCTATCAGACAAGATATATACATATATATATATA
>NC_068987.1:109102640-109104744 GCF_001194135.2 Octopus bimaculoides
CGTAGATAGATAGATAGATAGATAGATAGATAGATAGATAGATAGATTAAATGAAAAAAGAAACGTATTATTTTCGATCGTGTTTTCATAACTTCAACATTATATTTTAGTGATGTGGCGGAAATTAAACAGAGCAACTCTAGGGGAAAAAAATGAAGAAAATATTGAAATTATATAACAGCAAATGTACATATATATATCTAAAGAATACGAATGAAAATAGCTGTCAATTTGTAACTACATGGTTATTACAAATAGATAGATAAATATATATATATTAACTGGTAAATATGATAATTCAGATGCAATTTTATCTAAAATATATTGATTTAGAATGTGTAGATGAGCATATAGCTCAGCCAATTTTAAACGAATGATTGCAAGCCAAAGAGAGGGAGCCTCTATGCAACGATTTGTCCTACAGGAGATAGCAACGAAACCGCTTTGGAATATTGCAAATATGAGTGTGTAGCGTAAATGGGTTTCGAAGGAATGATTACAAGGCAACAAAAGAGTCTCTATGCAATGATTCGTCCTACAAGAAATAGCAATTAAACCGCTTGGAAATGTTGTAAAGAAAAGTGTATAACGCAACCGCGTTTCGAACGATTGATTATTACAAACAAACGAGAGAATCTCTATGGAATGTTTGATTTATCCTACAAGAAATAGACCATTCTACTATAAAGCACAAGACCTGGATTTTTGTAGAGTACGGGGACAATCGATCACATCCACCCCAGTACTTGACTGGTACTCAATTTATCGATCCCGAAGAGATGAAAGGCAAAGTCTAGCTCGCCGGAATTTGAACGCAGAACGTAACGACAGACGAAATACCGTTAAGCATTTCGCTTGGCGTGCTAACGTTTCTTATTTCCTTATTGCCCACAAGGGGCTAAACATAGAGGGGACAAAAAAGGACAAACAAAGGGGTTAACTCGATTACATCGACCCCAGCGTGTAACTGGTACTTAATTTATCGACTCCGAAAGGATGAAAGGCAAAGTCGACCTCGGCGGTATGTGAACTGAGAACGTAACGACAGACGAAATGCTGCTAAGCATTTCGCCCGGCGTGTAAACGTTCCTGCCAGCTCGCCGTTTTTATCCTACAAGAAATAGTAATAACATCCAAACTACTCTCAGATGATAGTCTTTGATCTTAAGAAAAACAAAGAATTCATAGGGAAATGCATTGCTATCTTTTACGTTTTATTCGATTCTGCAAAATAGGGGTAGCTATTATTTTTCTTCGTTGATTGTTTACTCTGTACGTCCAATCTGTTGCCAATCTGTTGCTCCAATCTGGAGCATCCAGAAATTTCAAAAATATAAAATTCGTGGTGTGTTAGTGCTTCAAACGAACAAACAGCAAAAGAGTGGACGTACATTGTAAACAATCAACGAAGACAAACGTTAAGGGCCGTTAGGCCAAGATGCATTATGATGGATAACGCCTGGGAGAAAATTTTGAAATTAATAGAAGAGAAAAAATAGGAGGAGAGAGAAAGGACGTCCAGCTAGATGGACTTCGTGTCCAGAAAAGAAAGAGGAGAGAGATATGGACTGTAGTCATGTGTGAGCAAAGAGGCAGAGGGGGAGAAGGACAAGAGGGAGGATGAGGGGAAGAAACAAAGAGAGTGAGAAGGAGGGAGAAGGAGTGGAAGAAAGACAGATAGGGAACAGCAAAGAACGAGGGGTGGGGGAACGGAAAATGTAGAGGATTATAGAGGGAGAGAGAGAAAGAAAGAAAATAGAGTGTGGAGTTGCAAAAACTATAAATAAAGGCAAGAACTTAATGCGGACAAGGCTGCGCGGGGTTCGATTATGGATAATAGAAAATACAGATTAAGTACAGGACATCAGCAACGAGTGAATATATATAAATATTCGGATAAGCATGTGTGTGCGCATATTTGTAGTGTATGTATATGTATGTATATATATATATATATGTATGTTTGTATTATATATATACTCTTTTACTCTTTTACTTGTTTCAGTCATTTGACTGCAGCCATGCTGGAGCAACGCCTTTAATCGAGCAAATCGACCCCATGACTTATTCTTTGGAAGCCTAGTACTTATTCTATCGGTGTCTT
>NC_068987.1:109105379-109115584 GCF_001194135.2 Octopus bimaculoides
ATATATATATATATATATATATATATAATGAGCACCCACTTACCCCAAAGATATAGGTTAGATGTGACATACTTTTTGCTATTTACCCTCCGTTTTGCAACTGTCTGCATAAAAATACGTAAACATATATATATCTGAACTATGCACACACACGATTTATCGTTTGATTGTTTATACACACAAACATACACATTTATACATATTATCAATCGTTTGAATATAAGCACGTATGTATGTGTATAAGTATGCATATATATATATATGTATCCCAATACATGTACACGCCTCTGTGTGTGTGTCTGTGTAAGATAGAGAGAGAGAGAGAGAGATCGGTGTGTATATGGATGTATATGTGTATGTGTGCATGGGTGAGTAATGACTCCTTATAATCATTTTTATTTATCGGTCGGTAAATCAAGCAAAACAGGTGAGAAAGGTTTGGCAAGCAGTAAAGCAGCAACATTTGGACAGCCACCAGAGATAGTGCCACGATTAAGAATGTACATCTTATTATGTCCAACGACGGGAAACATCAAATCTAGCTTTGTTGTTTTTATTCCTTTCTATTTCAACGACCCTATTTACACCACACACACTCTCTCTCTCTCTCTCTCCCTCTGTGTTATCTTTTTATAATATCTAATTTTTCTTTATTTGCAACTCATAAACGCGTTAGCGGCGTCTAACTAGATTTGAAAATAATAGGACGTGTCTCGGCAATATGGCTACATGGCAGTCACAGAAAATAGAGCAGGTTCTACACCAGTGCCAGGCAGACACACGGTTCTTAATAATGCCTTGCATTCTATAAAATGGTAATCAATGTAGATCCGGCAAAGTAATGAGGAATAAGTAACAAAACAAAACAAAAATAATGCAGGAGGCACAGAAATAGTTAATGGTGGAA
The DNA here is from genome assembly GCF_001194135.2 of Octopus bimaculoides. NCBI lineage: Eukaryota > Metazoa > Mollusca > Cephalopoda > Octopoda > Octopodidae > Octopus > Octopus bimaculoides. The sequence continues at coordinate 109,106,287 of NC_068987.1, forward strand.
ATGAAATGGTTTTAGAACGATCATGTGTGTGATTGTGAGCTTATGTACGCGCCGGCTTGTGTGTGTGTGTGTGTGTGTGTGTGTGTGTGTGTGTGTGTGTGTGTGTGTGTGTGTGTGTGTGTGTGTGTGTGTGTGTGTGTGTGTGTATGTACTTCAGTATATATGTCTTTATATTTTTATTGTTACTATTTTTCGTCGGAGGGAGTCGGTTTCTATCAAAAAAACAACAAAAAACGAAAGTTCCATCACTGGAATTTGAATAAAAACAAGGATAATTCTTACATCTCAAAGTCTTGCCTATTTTTGCTATTCCCCTTAAGGATTGCTTCTGTGAAGTTCGTGTGAGCCACAAACACACACGCACACGCATATACGTATCGATAGACAGACAGATAGACAGACAGACAGACAGACAGACAGGCTGACGGGCAGGTAGGCAATAAGATAGATAGATAGATAGATAGATAGATAGATAGATAGATTCATCTGAGGATTGCAAATGGGGAAAAAAGACTTGGTAACCCCAGAACTCATTTATTTGTTAGAAGCAGATGATGTACATTGTAGCGGCTACTTCGTCCTCCTCGCTATTGCGCATGCGGTCAGTACTTTGAGAAAAAAAATCCGATTTGAAACATATTAGATATCAATATTTATACTGATATGAAAATTAATTTTAATATTTTAATTATTATTAATATTGATATTTGTATTAATTGTAAAAATAAAATAAATAGTAAAAATTGAATGAATAGTAAAATAAAAGAAGAGCACTCAGAGAGCGCAAACCTCTGCCAAGGCAACACCACCATCCTCTCAACGATTAGCCAGAGGTGAGTTGTTTTAAAATGAGAATATCTGAAATAAACTCGAATGCTCTCACAAACGAGAATACTAAAAATGAACCTGACCACTCTCAAAAATTAAATAAAAAAAAAACAGGAAATATAATCCAGAATCCTTGTACGGTATCGGTTCAATCCCAAATCTAATCGGTTCGTGCCAATCAGGAGGCCAAACATCCCTGAAAGTTTCATCCGAATCCATCTTGCGGTTCTTGAGATATCTTATACATGGACAAACACGACTGGAAACAATACCTGTGCCTTCGCTAAGACGGAGGTAATGAATTAATTACTGTGATTCTTTCATCAGTGACAGGCACATGGCCTAGTGGTTAGCGTGTTGCGATACCAAGATCATGGTTTCAATATCTAGACCGGGTGGTGTATTGTGTTCTTGAGCAAAACGCTTCATCTCGTGTTAGATGGTACATCGTGCGCCGGTTCAGGCAACGTCGATTTGTTAGAAGGAGTGAGGTAATGTGCAGCACATACCATTGATCACTATAAACAAATAATTTGTGCAGGTCGTTTGGCCAAAACAAAAAAGAGTCTGCTCGCTCAAACGTCGTTGTCTTCGACGGGAGAGGCCATCGTTGGTCAGATATATAAAGATAGTATTGTGATGTGTGCGTACTTAGGACGTACAGGAACGTGAGCCTGGTTTGTGCTATTTGTAGCATTATTATTATACTTGCCTGTGAGGCAGCGAGCTGGCAGAAACGTTAGCACTCTGAGCGAAATGCTTAGCGGTATTTCGTCTGTCTTTACCTTCTGAGATCAAGTTCTGCCGTGGTCGACTTTGCCTTTCATCTTTTCGAGGTCGATAATTTAAGTACCAGTTGCATACTGAGGTCGATCTAAATGACTGGTCCCTTCTCCGAAAATTTCGGGCCTTGTAGAAAAAAAATGTTAATTCTCCTCACTGAGGCTGCGAGCTGGCAGAATCGTTAGCATGGCTGCGAAATGCTTAGTCGTATTTCATCTGCCTCTACGTTCTGAGTTCAAATTCCGCCGAGGTCAACTTTCAACTTTGCCTTTCCTCTTTTCGGGATCGATTAAATAAGTACCAGTCACGCACTGGAGTCGTTGTAATCGACTTAATCCCTTCCCTCAAATTTGAGGCCTTGTGCTTTCAGTAGAAAGGGTTATTATATTTGTCACTTGCGTGACGTAAAGTAACTGACTGCTATGTAGATCTTGTTAGTTAAGGATATGAACCGAATGTGGTGCTGCAGCAATTACACTGACTAACACGATTTTTATCCTGAGATAGTAACTGCTATATCTGATTTGCTTCAGTCATTTGATTGCGGCCTATTTGCTTACCCCAGAAAGTATGACTCCGCGTCTCCACATATCCGCCGTCAAATGAGTGAAACAAGCAGAAGAATAAAAGAATAGACATTTCAAATATGATTGTATACATGTGTACTTCGTTCAACGCTGCTCAATGTGCTTCTAATACATTTATGCATGCATGTATTAAACGTATATTCATACACTCACATGTAAACATGTATAGGCACACATGCGTGCGCGCGCATATTTGAAAGTGTGTGTACGTCTGTGTATATATATATATATATATATATATATATATATATATACACTACGCACGCACACACACCCACACACACATAGATCCATATATATACAAGCATGTAATTACTATACAGTTACACAAGAGAAAAGAAATGTCTGGCTAATCGTTAAAAGTATATAATGTTCGCATTTTCTTATATAATAAAATTATCTGTTTGTACAAATATGCTTATTTGTACGTATATGCAAATTCGATGAATACACGGAGATCTTGGATATAATGAATATTGATGATATAAAATAACGGTTGTCGCCGATTTTATATATACAACTTTCTAAATAGATTATGTAGAACGTGGGAGAAGCAAATTTTCCAGTGTTTTATGTTTTATCTTCCAGTTAGGACTGGACTTCAAGGTGGATACTTAATATATAATAGGGCTTAAATCGGCGAGCTGGTAGAAACGTTAGCACGCCGGGCGAAATGCTTAGCCGTATTTCGTCTGCCTTTACGTTTTGAGTTCAAATTCCGGCGAGGTCGACTTTGCCTTTCATCGTTTCGGGGTCGATAAATTAAGTACCAGTTGCATACTGGAAGTAATCTAATCGACTGGCCCCCTCTCCAAAAATTTCGGGCCTTGTGCCTAGAGTAAAAAAGAATATAATCTTCTACTATAGCTCCGGGCCGATCAATGCCTTGAGAGTAAATTTGGCAGACAGTAACTATGTGGAAGTAACTATCTTTTTACTTGTTTCAATTATTTGTTGGCTGCATTGCTGGGGCAACAACTTGGAGAGTTTTAGTCGAACAAATCCAAACTATGATATTCTTTTAAAATCTGGTACTTATTCTATCGGTTTTTTTGCTGAACCTCTAGTCTACAGGGACGTAAAAGCGCCAACACCGGTTGTCAAGCGGTGGCGTCAGACACAGACAAACATAAAGACACACACACACACACACACACACACACACATATATATATATATATATATATATATATATATATATACGGGCTTCTTTCAGTTTCCGTCTATCAAATCCGCTCACAAGGCTTTGGTCGGCCCGAGGGTATAGCAAAAGGCAGACGCCTTTTGCTAAGGTGTTACGCAGTAGGACTGAACCCGGAACCATGCGATTGAGAAGCAAGCTTCTTACGACACAGCCACATCTTGTATGTATGAATGTATGTATGTATGTATGTATGTATGTACCTATGTATGTATGCTTGTATGTAGATACGTATATTTCTGCGTTTTTGTTCTTGCATTCGTCCCACCACTACTTGACAGCCGATTTCGGTTTGTTTATGACCCTATAAAATAGCAGTTCAGCAAAGTGACCGATAGAATAAATACCAAATTTATAAAAAATATATATATGCTGGGGTTTATTTGGTCTATTAAACAGTTCACTGGGCCGCAGTCAAATGACTGGAACAAAGAACAGTAAGAGATAAACGTAAGATAAACATAAATATCTTATGTTTATATATTAACCACACATGTAAAGGGACTGGACCCTTTTTATACACTAAACACAAATGCCCTACATTTATCTATTAACCCCGTTACTTCAGTTGTTTGACCTTTTAATTCTAGTCCTTTATACAGACTCAATTGTTTTGATCTGCTACTTAGGGGTTATTGATCTCTATTTCCATAACTCCATCCATTCGTTTATTCAATCATTCATTCGTTCTTTCTATTTTATTTCTTTCTCATTTGGCTTCTTTTCTTCTTTCTTTCTTTCTCTTCCTTTCTTTCATTCTGTCTCTCTTTCTTTTTTCTCCCCTGTATTCTTTCCTTCCTTCCTTACTTTCTGTCTTCCCCCTCTCTCCCACCACTTGCCCTCTAGCTTCCGTTTCGTCTATTTTTCTATCTTTGTCTCTTCCATATACTGTCTCATCCGTCTTCCTTTCCTTTCTTCATTTCTCCTTGAAATTCTTTCTGTCATTTTTCCTTCCTTCCTTCCTCCCTTCCTTCCGTCCGTTTCTACTTTCTTCTTTCGTTATTTGTTTCTGTTATTCTAGCTCCTTTCCTTCTTTCCTTCTTCCATTCTTTCTCTCCAATTTCATGTTGGAAATTCTAAGAACACGCCAGACCAGCCAGAGATCTCGACAATACAGACGTGTGAATAAGATTTAATTACAGAGGTGATGGCGGATTCTAAAGGCAAGATTGTGAACTCCTCAGACGAAAAGAAAAGAAAGAAAAAATGACGACGATAAGCACCGCTTCCGACTTCCAACCTCACTTCCGACTTGCACCCCAGGATTGAGCAAAACGCGTTCAGCAACAAAGGTACTTTTCTACAGATATATATATATATATATACGCACTTACACAGGCAGAAACAAGCAACCACTAAGCACGAAACACATATGTACACACACACACACACACACACACACACACACACACACACACGCACGCACGAACCAATTAAGGAGATCCTACGTGGTCGCAAAAAAACAGCTAGAAATAATAGCTAAATTATTGCCGTGCAATAATGCTCTGAGGTAAAGAATAAAAGAAATTGTGCACTGTTGCAGAAATTACTTGCCCGACAGACTTTGGCATAATGTTAGATAACAGCAACAAAAAGAAAGCTTCTCTGGTAAGCTAATGAGAACTCTACAAATATTACCGCCAGACGCTGCCTTTAGATTTATATTCAAATTTATTTGGACGTTTGGTTATATAACTAACTTCTTCGACATAAGTCTTGAGAAGCTGCGCTCCACGAAACTAACAAGTATAAGACTAATTAGAACGTCGCAATTCCAAGCGAGTAGCGTTGCTGTATAATGTGCAAAATATTCCTGAGATTCTGGCTGCAGAAGGTAGACATCGGTAAATGGTTCTCCGTCAGTTTCAACGCTGCATAGTATTTCAGCTGTTCGATCAACTAATGATGATGATGGTAATAATGATAATAATAATAACAACAACAACAAAAACAACAACAACAACAACAATAATAATTATAGGGAAAGAAAAAATGACCAGTGAAAATTCACCCCTAATGGAAGAAGTTGAAAACTTTTGGAAAGGGATCTGGAGTGATGAGAAACCATACAATGAAAATGCAGACTGGATCAAACGCACCCAAGATGCCTACAAAAATCTACAAGAACAGGTATGGGAAGACATCTCAATCACCGACCTAAGGAGGGTACTAACGAAGGCTCATAAGTGGAAATCCCCTGGAATTGAGAGAGTACCAAATTTCTGGCTCTCATCACTCTCGTCCGCACACAAAATATTAGTAATACTATTTAACAGTATTATGAAAGACCCGGAAAAAACTCCCCATTGGATGGCAGATGGTATTACTTAGCCCCAAAATAACGAAACTAAACACCCAAAAATCTACCGGCCCATAACATGTTTTTCTACTACCTATAAGATTTTGACATCTATTCTAGTGGAGAAAACATATATGTTTATGGAAGAGAATAACCTCTTTCCCACCGAACGAAAAGGATGCAGACAAGGCTCATATGGATGCAAAGATCAACTCCTAATAAATCGCATGAACCTTGAGAACTGCCATAACAAGCGCAGAAATCTCAGCTCTTCATCACAAAGCCTGGTCCTCTTCGAGCATATATAACTAACTTCGAAGCCCAAACTCTCCACAAATTTTATATTTTAGAAATCTCTGGATGCTGTTGTCTTATGAAGTGTTGTCGTCGAAATCTCCAAATAGGGAGTAAAAAACAGTCGACAACTGAGGAGGACTTACACTTCTTTTGGCATTTTGTCCCGTACTTGTCTCTAGTTGTGTTTTTACGTATTTTAAGCATCAGTGAAACACTGGGGTTGATATAATCGACTATTCCCCTCCCACAAATTTAAGGCCTTGTGCCTCCATTAGAAAGGATTATTATTATTGTTACTACTACTACTACTACTACTACTACTACTGTCACCTAAAGGTATGCAGAATGCGTTGCGTTTTGGAATCAATGTCCTTGATTCCAGCTGGTTCCTTAGATATCTTGGACATTTCCAACAATCCTTGCTGTCCGTGGGAGATCAGATTTCTGGTAACAAATGGAATTCTTCGATCATTTTGATCAGTAAAGAAACTACCAAACCTTTTGGCAATGATATCTACGGAACTTACATCTACGGGGATTACTTTTGCAGAAGCCCTCCACAATTTTCGCATTTCCCTTGTTTCAGCCTTGATATTTCCCTATTTTTTTCCCTATTGTTTAACCGCTAAATTCAAATCAGCAGACACGGCCACATCTGTAATGGCGAACTCTTTTGTCGTCTTGTCCAGAATGATAGTATTTCTGTTTTTACAATTATTATTAAAGCAACGACCGGGTAGAATTGTTGGCAAAGCGGAATTAAAAGAAAAAGGCTTGGTGCATTTCTTCTGGCTTAACGTTCATAGTCCAAATTTACGTTTCGCTCCTTCGAGATCGATAAATGACTACTAGCTGAGCACGGCGGCGGCGGCGGCGGCGGTGGTGATGGAATCGACTTACCCATTCCTCCCCCCTCCCCTGCGCGCGCGAAATTTCATGCCGTTTGCTATTGTAGAAAGGATTATCGTCATCGTCATTTTCAAGAAGGAAGTGGGGAGGGGATGGAGAGGAGAGCGGTGGTAAAGGTGGTGGTGGTGGTGGTGGTGGTAGTGGTGGTGGTGCTAGTGGTGGTGCTGGTGCTGGTGGTGCTGGTGGTGGACGACGACGACGACGGGGAGGTAGGGTAGAGGCGGAGGAGGAGGTGGTGAGATAGAGGAAGAGGCAGAGGCGGAGGAGCTGGGGTAGAGGCAGAGGAAGAGGTGGTGCTGGTGGTGGTGGACGACGAGGGGGAGGTGGGGTAGAGGCGAAGGAAAAGGTGAGATAGGGGCAGAGGAAAACGAGGTGAGATAGAGGCAGAGGCGGAGGCGGAGGAGCTGGGGTGGAGGTAGAGGAAGAGGCGGTAGAGGTGGAGGAGAAATATAAATAAATGAATAGATGGAAGAATTGGTAAGTTGTCGACTAACATATCTTGGTTACATCTCTTTACGTTCTGAATTCAAATTCTTTCGAGATGTACTTTGCGATTCTCGGATCAATAAAGTATCGGTTGAGTAGTGGATCGATTTAATCGATTATACACCCCCATCCTACCCCCACCCTCCACACACCAAATATTTGGCACTCTGTCTACATCACAGATCCTGATAACTGTCCTTCATCCTTCATGGCATCACAAACACATTGAACAGATTAAAGAAGCAGATTTATTTCCAAATCACCAAATAAAAAGAATCAAAGACCGCCATAATGGTTTCAGACGAAGGCACAACGCCAAATATTTTAAGAGAGGTGGAAAATCGATTTAATCAAACCACTATATGATTGGTGCTTTATTTATCCACCCAAAAATCGTAATCTAGCAAAGTAGATCTCGGAGGAATTTACTCTCAGAACCTCGATTGATATAATCAAATATCTCGAGACATTCCAGCTGAAACTCTACTAATTCTTCAATCTGTTTGAGGTTTTGGGTTGTATTTGTCGGCAGATTGATTATTTTCTATGTTCGAAGAGGACCAGGCTTTGTGATGTAGTTTTGGCTGCGTTGAGAATAAGGGGTATGAGTTGGTTAGGACATGTCCTAACATTTGGAGCAACCTTGAGGTCCCTTCAGGTAAACCGACCGTTGAGGGGATACTTCACTGGCATTTTGTCATCACATTGTCATCACAGCTGCCGATGCTGTTGCTACTGCTGCTGCTGCCGCTGCTGCGGTGTTGATGTTGATGATGATGGTGATGACGACGATGATGATGGTCGTGGTCATCGTGATGGCGATGAAAATGGCCTTGGTGGTGGTAGTAGTGGTTGTGGTGGTGATGATATGATGATGAGGAGGAGGAGGGGGGATAATGGTGGATAGGTGTTAGCTAGTTCCGTCCCTTTGGGTGAAGAGGAGCAAACCTGGTGAGTTTGTGCCAGAAAGCGTTTCTCATTTCACACATCAGTTGAGAAGGAAGGCATCGATCCGACATCGCTGGCAAACGTTCACATTGACATCAGCTAAAGAACTACTACCACTACCACTACCAACACCACAACTACTACTACTACTACTACTACTACTACTACTACTACTACTAATACTAATGCTGCTGCTGCTACTACTACTACTACTACTACTAGCAGTAGTAGTAGTAGTAGTAGTAGCAGCAGCAGCAGTAGTAGTAGTAGTAGTAGTAGTAGTAGCAGCAGCAGCGGCAGCAGCAGCAGCAGCTGCAACTGCAATAGTAGTGGTGGTGCTGCTGCTGGTGGTGCTGCTGGTGGTGCTGGTGCTGGTGGTGCTGGTTGTAGTAACGGCAGATAGAAGCCGTGTCTTGAGTCCTGCCGGGCAACAAGAGCAGTTTTCTGCTGCTGCTGCTAGAGAGAGAGAAGGGTTTGTTCCTCCCCTCCTCTGCCAAGGCAGCAAGCAGTGAGATCGATTTCATTTAACACAGTTTTATAGGTTCGATTGGCAGAGAGCATGAAAGGGGGTAGAGTGGTGCTACCGAGGTCGGTCTGAGGGTGCGGTGAGGTCGGGTTAAGGCTTTTTGGTACTGAACTCGTATTTCCACGTGTGGGAGATTGGTTGGTAGGCCGGTTGGTTAGTGGGCTTTTGTGATATTGCAAGACTGGGTGTGAAGAGACGGTGTTGCTGGTCGATTATCGATTCCTTGATTTGTTTGTTTGATTGTTTGTTTGATTGTTTTTTGTTTTGTTTTGTTTTTTGTCGTTTTTTTTTTGTATTTTTTTCTTCGGAAGTAGAAGGAAACTAGCCACCATGTTTGCACCTCACATTGCATCCGTACCTGCACTCATATACCGCATCCATATACACATGCGCCCCCTCCTCTCTCTCTCTCTCTCTCTCTCTCTCTCTCTCTC
>NC_068987.1:109115912-109117655 GCF_001194135.2 Octopus bimaculoides
ATATATATATGTATGTATATATATATATGTGCATACATATATATATATATATATTTATATATATACATACATATATATATATATTTATTTATATATATGCATACCTATATATATATATATATATATATATTTATATATATGCATACATACATACATACATGCACTTATATATACACATAGACACATTTTAGTTTAAAGTCAACAGTACATTGGTGATTAAACGGTAATTATCGCCATTTATTAAATGATCCATGTTTAAACAGGAAAATTTTAAATTAGCCTAATGCAATTATTGACAGTATCAATACTGCCACGAAAATAAATGTTACTTAATTTAAGAATATTTAATGCAGGTATATATTTTTTTCCCATTGAAATGGAATTTGTGCATCGACGATTAAGAAGAATGCAATAACATGACACTACTTCTTTGTCGGTTAACCGAAATTCCTCGTAAGAGAAACTCGTCTACGCGACATTGATTTATAAGATTGATAATCAAATTATCAGTAATTTTTTTCCCATTATTTATCTCTATAATCATACAATTTACTCTATTTCCTTTGTTTTAAAGATTTCTATCGGTTTTAAATCCAACTATTTTGCCAACAACTTCGGTGCATTTTCTTTCGTTTATCACCGATCTTTTCGTCACAGATTTGGAATAACACGGTTCGCACTAACGGGAACCTTCTTATTACAGTGAAATGTCTATAACAGTGGTTCCTTTTTCATCGTCTTACTCAACAAGACTCTCCAGATTATAGACCAGCGGCTCTTAACCTGGGGGTCGTTTGGGATTTCACGGGGTGGAGGTGGGATCCTGGAGGGTTTGAGGGAAAACTATTTATTTCCTGTATTTGAGGTATTGCATTGCAGCTTCTAGTGCTACCATGACTATGTGCTTCGTTCCGGCTCTGTGACACCTATGGCACTTTGCGTTCGTCGAACGGGAACGTGAAACTCTGAGTAACAGCTTTTGTGATGTCGTTGCAGTTTTATTGATAAAGCATATTACTCTACCTCCGGTATTCCAGTACTATTTTTTCCACCTTCTCTCACGTTTAGGTGCATACTCTTAATATTGTCCCGAAGCGGATCAAAGGATCTCGTTACCTTTAAACAGAACCTGGAAAAATTTCTTCAATGAATACTAGATAAGCCACCTATACCTGGATACAACTCACTCAACAAGAGATCCTACTCGAATGGACCATAAGATCATAATAGCACAAAACTTGACTTAAAAAGGATTTGGATAATACTATCAGGTGGTGCTATTAAGTTAGACATGGCATGGACAAATCTCCGGTCGAAACATATCTATGTTTATCTAAGTTTATATATATATGCATATAACGTAGTTGTATACTGTCACCTTAACGTGACAGTCCCAATAAGGGAATCATACTACTGCTATTTAGCCCTAGGAAGCTGGACCAATTCCTGTCGGCCTTGACACATTTCCTGTGTCTTTATGTTTACAAGAGGGAGACAAGCACTTCCACCGAGCCTAGCCTGCATTCAGGGACATGTTTCTGAGTTTTTGCTCGTCATCAGCCTGAAGTAGCAGCCTGTCAAAGGCCGACAGGAAGCGGTCCAGCTTCCTAGGGCTAAATAGCAGTAGGTTGACAGTATACAACTACTTTATCGTAACACTGCTGCTTAAGTCCCTCTGTGAGATTTAGAAATGGATCATTTCCATACATATATATATACATACATATATATATATATACATAT
>NC_068987.1:109117760-109122511 GCF_001194135.2 Octopus bimaculoides
ATATATATATATGTATGTATGTATGTATGTATGTATGCATGTCTGTATATGTGCCGATTCACAAGCACTTGTAGATTTCTTTTTAAAAAAATAAATCTAGAATTGTTTGCTTAGAAGAATCTTTTTTTTTTTTTCTGTTTGCTCTTTAAATTTCTCGGTAACATGCAGAATCATTTGTTATGGTAGAAGAAAATTTTGCACTTCGCTCAAAGTGTGGTTCTTGTGCTAGTAAAATAAAACCCGTAAACCGGAGATCTCGTAAAACGAGTCCCTGTAACTGTATATCAACCCCAGTATTTGAGTGGTACTTATTTTATCGAATTCGGAGGAATGAAAAGGATATTCAACCTCGGTAGATTTTGCATTCAGAACGTAAAGAGTTTGAAGAAATACCGTTGAGCATTTTGATCGATGTGAGAACGATTCTGCCAGCTCACCGCCCTATAAATACCAAATGCTAAAATCGTTATACTCTTTGTAAAGAATAAAAAGTTTTGAATGGTACAACAATGCACTATAATACAAAAAATGGACTATATACCTGTTGTAATTTAATTATCCATAGTCCGATGATATTTCGGAATACAATTCCTTCTTCAGATATTCTTAGATGGAGTCTCTGCTATAATCGGTTTTCCAACGGCTTTTCTTTTTTCAGAAGCGTCTCAGCAGTGGTCTAACGAAGCTCCTTCCGGAATTCCTCATGAGAAGTGCGTGAGGTCGGCTATGTCTCAATCACGTGTGTGTTGGTACGCGCTGCTTCTAAGTTATGTATTATACGTGCAGCTTCCTTTTTTTCCCTTTTTTCACTCTTCTCTCTCTCTTTCTCTATCTCTTTTTCTTTTGTTATAAACATAAGATGAGCATATCAAAAATGAACCTACACGCACCCAGATGTAACTAAATATAGTTATCCATAGTCCGATGATATTTCGGAACACAATTCCTTCTTCAGATATTCTTAGATGGAGTTGCTTGCTATAATCGGTTTTCCAACGGATTTTCTTTTTTTCCGAAGCGTCTCAGCAGAGATTTCCCGAAGCTCCTTCCGGAATTGCTCATGAATTACTCTTTGTAAGCATAAAAGGCAGCGAGCGAGCAGAATCGTCAGCACCCCCGAGCAAAATACTTAGCGGCAATTCGTCCGTCCTTATGCTCTGAGTCGAATTCCACCAAGGTAGACCTTGCTTTTCGTTCTTTTGGGATCGATAAAGTAAGTTTCAGTTAAGCACTGGGGTTAATGTAATCGTCTTGACCCCCTCATCCGAAAATGCTGGCCTTGACAAATTTTGAAGTCATTATGCTCTTTGCAAATATTTTCTTAAATTAAGTGACGTTCATTACTATAGTTTTATTAATGCAGTCAGTAATTGCAAATGCTAATTAAATTTTATTAATTTATTTATTCATTTCTTTTGCTAAATATTTACGTCAATTAGAAATAGTAAAAAAGCTAAAATAGTAAAAAAACAAAACTTTTTTATAGGTTGAATCGCAATTAAATAAACACAAATGATTAACATTTATTTATCACTTTAAACTAATTAACAATCATGTATATATATATATATATATATATATATATATATATATATACGTTTACACACATATATTTACATACTTACATGTAGACACACACATATACACATTTAAATATATATATCTACACATTTAAATAAATATATATGTCTGTGTGTATGTATATATGTACCTATATATGTAAGGCGGTTGCCCCAGCATGGTCACAATCTAATGACTGTAACAAGTAACAGATATGTGTGTATTTGTCTGTCTGTCGCTTTATCTGTCTGTCTTTCTGTGTGTGTTTGTGTTTGTATATACTTTGTTTTATATTTACATACACACGTAAATAAAATATTTAATTTAAAATAAGATTAAATAGAACACATTATTCATTTACATATCTTCAATAAATATATGTTACCAGAAAAAATTATACTATTTATCTATCAATTACAATATTACTGTCATTCAATGATAATGGATCGCGAAATTTTCGCTTAAGCTATATCTTCATTATACAACTTAAATATTCGAATCATTCAAATAACATCAAACTCTTCATTTCCATCCCCCCCCCACCCCACCTTCAAAACATTACTTATTTTCACCAACGATTTGGTTGCAATTATTTCCTCATTTGTCACTTATTCTTCGATTGACTAAATCTTACTAAAATTGCCTAGAAAATTATGGAACCAAACATGCAGATTACTGATACATTTAGTTTGTATGGAAATATCAATTTCAATTTTATAAACTTTACAACAAACCAATAAAAACTGTAATGATTATTTCTTTTATTGAATTTGTTGTATTTCTTTTACGATACAAATTTCATTGTTATTATAATTTGCCTAAATATTTCTTAAGTGAATATTTGGATAATAACCTTTCTTTTTTTTTATGTATAGCTTTTGACATTAGAATAGTTACAAGACAGGACTTACGTCGAGAGATAGGTTACAGGATATTAGGATATATCGATGACAGACAGATTGTTAATATATTTTGTTACGAACAGGCGGTATTTCGTCTGCCCTTACGTTCTGAGTTCAAATTCCGCCGAGGTTGACCTTGCCTTTCATCCTTTCGGGTCGATTAAATAAATACCAATTACGCACTGGGGTCGATGTAATCGACTTAATCCCTTCGTGTCTGACCTTGTTTGACCCCTCTATGTTTAGCCCCCTTGTAGGCAATAAAGAAATAAATATGTTCCGAACAGGCATTATTTCGTCTGCCGTTACGTTCTGAGTTCAAATTCCGCCGAGGCACTTTCATCCTTTCGGAGTTGATAACTTAATTACCAGTTATGAACTGGGGTTCGATCTGACTGGCCTCTCCCTCAAAATATCGGGCCTTGTGCCTAAAGTAGAAAAGAATATACTACCTTTCTAAGGCGGCGAGCTGACAGAAACGTTAGCATGCTGGGTGAAATGCTAAACGATATTTCGTCTGTCTTTACATTCTGAGTTCAAATTTCGCCGAGGTCGACTTTGCCTTTCATCCTTTCGGGGTCGATAAATTAAGTACCATCTACGCACTAGGGTCAATGTAATCAACTTAATCCGCTTGTCTGTCCTTGTTTGTCCCCTCTATGTTTAGCCCCTTGTGGGCAATAAAGAAATAAGAAACGTTAGCATGCTGGGCGAAATGCTTAGCGGTATTTCGTCTGTCTTTACGTTCTGAGTTCAAATTCCGCCGAGGTCGACTTTGCCGTTCATCCTTTCCGAGTCGATAAATTAAGTAACAGTTGCGTACTGGAGTCGATCTAATCGACTGGTCCCCTCCCCTTGTGCTAGAGTAGAAAAGGATAATTAAATCCTAGTTGAACACTAAGGTCGATCTAATCGTCTAGCTCTCTCCCTCCCCCAGAATTTCGTATAGTAGAATGGATTGTCCTATCGGGATCGATAAAATAAAACACTAGTCAAGTATTGGGGTCGATATAATCGACCAATCCACTACACAAAGTTTCAGCCCTTGTGCTTTTAGTAGAAAGAATTATCATTAATATAAAAAGGCAACTACGTTCAAATTCCGCCGAGGTCGACTTTGCCTTCCATTCAACCGTGATCGATAAATTAAGTACTTGTGAACAATTGGGGTCGATGTAATCGACTAGTCACCTTCACCAAAATTTCAGGCCTTGTGCCTTTAATAGATAGTATTATTATAAAAGGCAGCGAGCTAGTAGAATCTTTAGCGCGTCGAACAAAACGCTAAAACGCATGTTTTCCGATTCTTTACCTTCTGAGTTTAAATATTGCCAATGTGAACTTTGCACTTCGTCCTTTCGGGGTCGATAAAATAAAATACTATTCAAGGACTGGGTAAATCTTACTTACCCACCCCTAACCATCTCTGCCATTTACACCGATGACATTATCAAATAACCAGTGGCGCTACCTATCTACGCAGCCAAATTCCAAACCATTTGTCCAATAGTGTCCTAACTATCCAGTTTTTTTTATCATATGCAGTATCTTCTAAATATAGCTTTAAATATTTTATCTCCGTAGTTCCACCATCATCAAGGAAAATATAAAGTTATTTTCACTGTGAAAATTATTGCATATCCAATTTCTTCAAACAGCACTTGAAGGTTTTTTCAGTGAGAAAATATGAAATGAATGAAATGTGTGATTGGAAGAAAAATGAAGCCTCACAGCAGAAGATTCAAAGGAAGAAATGGGCTGTAATAATCGACATCTGTCATTCGCCTGAATTGTAAAATTACTTAGAAAGTTAGATCAATGGAAACCACCAAATTTATTATGCAGTTACCTGAACTATCATACGTACTCAAGAACTAAGGAGTGCAAAAATATATCAAAGTGGTCGCAAAGCTTTCAAAGGAACAGCAAACTGGTTTTCGCTTCCTGAAAATGAAAGATTTGATATTGCGACAGAAGGCAAGACTTACGCAGAAGCTGAAACTGCTGGTGGACATTGAAATAAAAGCCGAAATGACCTTAGATGGATAGATAGATAGATAGATAGATAGATAGATAGATAGATAGATAGATAGATAGATAGATAGAAAGATAGATAGATAGATGGATAGATAGATAGATAGGTAAGTAGGTAGGTAGGTAGATAGATAGATAGATAGATAGATAGAGAGATAGATAGATAGATAGATAGATAGATAGATAGATAGAGATAGATAGATAGATAGGTTTCTTTATTAGCCACACAGGGCTCAACATAGAGGGGACAAAATA
>NC_068987.1:109125187-109125800 GCF_001194135.2 Octopus bimaculoides
CCGCTGCGCCTCTGCCACCCGGGCCTCTCGCGCGGCTCCAACACCTTCATTCCTCAGAGCACGCATCCTTGCCCTGACAGCACAAACTTCGTGTTTAGCATTGAAGTGTTGGTCGAGGGCCAACCTCGCCGCTAAAACGTCGGATGCGATGGCACTTCGCAATGCCTCTTCTAACTTTATCATTACCTCCCCCTCTACTATGTTCCTCTCTACAGCTAGTGCCCTGCTATACCTTATTGCTTCCGCCCTTACTGCTCTCTTGAGGACAAACCACCATTTGTTGTTGACGATGGCTCTCGTCAAAGCCCTCTTTACGAACGTGCTAATCCGGTCTCGACGGGAAAGACGCGTTTAGTTTCCAGTAACCGGGACCCTGCCTATTTGCCTTATCTAAGTCTAGCGTACACGTCACAAGTTTGTGATCCGTGTAGCTGACTATGTGGAACTGTGGACATCCTAAACTATCTCTATCTCTTGTCCTACACACTATCCTATCTAGATACGATCTCGACGACCCAATGCGGTTGCTCCAAGTCCACGTTGGCACATTTGGGTGGTCGAGTCGGTACCTGTCAGACAACTGGAAGCGTCTGAGGAGGTATATGAGGCCTTT
>NC_068987.1:109128068-109130568 GCF_001194135.2 Octopus bimaculoides
GGACAGTGGTTTTGTTAGCAAGGACATTTGTGTCCTTGTTGTTGCTGCTGCTGCTGCTGCTGCTGCTGCTGTTGTTGTTGTTGTTGTTGTTGTTGTTGTTGTTGTCACTGGTTACGTTGGCAGGCAAGACTGCTGTAGCAGCAGAGTTTTTCTTTTTCTCCATTCTCTCCTTTAACTGTGAGGAAGAAAGACTAGGAAATCCTTTTTCGAACGAAACACTGTAGAATGCAGCGTTCGTTTCACAAAAATTTTCATGGCTACAAGACGCCATCGTCTCAAAAAAAAAAATGGCTAGAAAGCCGAAATTGGTTTTTATATCCTGGAAATGTGCCACACAGGGCAGATTTCCGTCGCAAAAAACTTGCACCAGAGAGTCTACAAGTTGTTATACAACTTTGTATATAAAATAAACTTTACAAACAAACTTTTTAAAACATGAAAAAGTCAAAACTTACGGAGCCGACACGTCTACCGTCTGTCCATAGAGATAGATAGATAGATAGATAGATAGATAGATAGATAGATAGATAGATAGATAGATAGATAGATATAATATATAATAGCAATTGTCTTCATGTTTCGGCTGCATTCTGCAAACTAGTCGGTGTTGAGTAGGATTTGTTCAAAGTGTTATTACATGCGTGTTCTTCAATCTAGAATAAAAAGAAAAAAGCAAAGCTTACTGGTCAACTGATCAGATGTATAATAATGATAAACTAAAGTTACAATAACATAGCGCAGGGCAGGTATAACTGCCTCTCCTATAAACGTCTCAAAACTTCTGGAATGTACGTCGTAAGTTCATTATTGTTGTATTAAGTTGTTCTGTAGATGAAATCTAATCTAATCAATTTCTAATTTCCAACGAAAAATGATATGCCAAATATTAAGTTCCATCACGTGTTTTCGTTTACCTTTAATTAAAAAGGTTCGATGGAGAGTAATGGAGACTATTTATGGATTAAAAATGTGTCAAAAAGTTTCTTGAACGAAACAAGAAAATAACTGTTGTAATTCCAAAGGAATTAATGCCAATTCGTCAGCGTCACTAAGTAAACCTAAATAAACAATAATTTGCTTGATGAAGAAAATCTTCCGCAAAAAGTGATAATGCGCATGCTCCACAACTGGACGTGTTGTGCGGTTTTGTGATAAAGATTTTGAACGGCGTTCATATAGAAACTGTCATAAAATCATTAAAGACATTTTAATATTTCAAATACAATAAACAGGAAAGAAGAATATTTCTTACAGCAAGAAAATAACGAAGGGAAAAGTAACAAAAATTCCAAAGAAAATAATGGTAACTTCCATTGTTTCTGATCCGTATGCCGTCCGCTTTATTGCATAGTAATATTTGATACTGCTTTTATTCTGTTTAGAATGTCAAGAGCATTGTCTGAATGTAATTCGAAGGTCCAATGGACCCATACGGTAATTAATGTATAAAGTGAAATTTTCTAGATTTTAAAAACATACGGAAAATTTCCCATTTGACAAATAAAAGACAGTCAAGTAAAAATAAGAGTCACAAGAAATCAGCAGAATCAAATAATATAAACAGTAAGAAAAAGCAACTGAAAAAAACTGAGATGGGTCCATTGGACCCATTGGTAGACGAAAGGTTAAAAGATACACCCTAACACAATGAACATCTAGCACCACAAGCAACATAACATATACTACCATTGAAATTCTCTGCATATATTATACATGGGAATGAGTAAGCTAAGAGTAAATATACAAATCTGAATACACAAACATGAAATATAATATAACTACTTATGGTGCATTTGGCCTGGTTTTATACAACCCTAGCAATCTCGGTCAATTATACTTCCATTATCAACAATTTACCATCTTCATCTTAATTTACACTTTTAACATAACTTTTATGACAACCCCCCCATCTTTACCATTATTACGATTATTATAATCACCGTCGTCTTCATTTACACCTACCTAAGAATTTCATTCCATCCTTCGTCACCATTATTCTTATTAACATCATTATCTTTAGAATCTTCATTACTATTAATATTATTATAACTACTCTACCGTCATTCACCACCAGCAGTTTCGACATTCTCAGAACCATTATTAACGTTATCAACAATCCAGCCACAGCAATTATCCAATAATAACACTAATATCTTAATTATGGTAATATTAATATTATTAATCATTTAATGATATTATAGATGGGATTATCCTCATAATTTTAATTATAATCACTGCGGTTGTTGTCATAAAAGTTAAGATTGTTATTAATAATAGTATTTGCGGTAATTTATATTGTTATTATCGTCATTAGCAGTATTATTATTATTATTATTATTATTATTATTATTATTATTATTATTATTATTATTAAGGCGGCGAGCTGGCAGAATCGTTAGTACTTCGAGCAGAATGCTTAGCGGTATTTCACCCGTCGCTACGTTCTCAGTTCAAATTCCGCCGAGGTGGACGTTGCCTTTCATACCTTCGGGGTCGGTAT
>NC_068987.1:109132177-109133270 GCF_001194135.2 Octopus bimaculoides
TGTGTGTGTGTGTGTGTGTGTGTGTGTGTGTGTGTGTGTGTGTGTGTGTGTGTGTGTGTGTGTGTGTGTGTGTACACAGAGCTGCTAGAGTGGATACGGAAACAACTATGTGTGGATACTAACGGAAATAATGTTTTACTTTATCGTATGTTTTATTTTTATCTTGCGCATCTTAATTTTCCTAATTACAGGCTGTCTTTGTCTATAAAATCGCAACAGAATCCGTCCCTCATTATTCCTGTCTAACGGCTTAAACACACTGTTACTAGCAACATGCTGAAATTAAAACCGAGCGAAACAGGGTTTATTTATCGACATACCCCTTATAACATCGTCAGAGAAGATGCCTCGGCACCGAGGGATACCCCTACAACCACGAAGGATCGACATCCGCGAAGGATTGGTACAAGATGCGCTGAACTGATCGTTATGAGTAATAGAGTTTCTGGAATATTCCATTTTCCCATCACTATCATTTGCTATACGTGGCACTCCGTCGGTTACGGCGACGTGGGTTCCAGTTGATCCGATCAACGCAACAGTCTGCTCATGAAATTGACGTGCAAGTGGCTGAGCACTCCACGGACACGTGTACCTTTAACGTAATTCTCGGGGAGATTCAGGGTGACACAGAGTGTGACAAGGCTGGCCCTTTGAAATACAGGCACAACAGAAATAGGAAGAAAGTGTGAGAGAAAGTTGTGGTGAAAGAATAGAGCAGAGTTCACCACAACCCCCGACCGAAGCCTCAGGTATTTTCGTTCAATAAACACTCACAACGCCCGTTTTGGGAATCGAAACCGAGATCCTATGACCACGAGTCCGCTGCTCTAACGACTGGGCTATTGCGCCTCCACATCATTTGTTATATACCTAAATGCATATGTGTGAATGAGTAAGTGAGTGGGTATGTGTGTGTGAGTGTGCATGAGAGAGAGAGAGAGCGAGGGAGAGAGAGAGAGAGAGAGAGAGAGAGAGCGTGCGAGAGAGATAGAGAGAGCGTGACAGAGAAGAGAGCGAGAGAGAGAGAGAGAGAAAGAACGCGAGAGAGAGAGAGAGCGCGCGAGAGAGAGAGAGCGCGCGCGAGAGAGAG
>NC_068987.1:109134095-109135506 GCF_001194135.2 Octopus bimaculoides
TTATATATACGTTTGTGTATCTGCATTTGTCCCTCCAACATCGCTTGACAACCGATGTTGGTGTGTTTATGTCCCCGTAACTTACCGGTACGACAAAAGAAACAGATAGAACAAGTAGTAGGCTTACTAAGAATAAGTCGTGGGGTCGATTTGCTCGACTAAAAAAGGCGGTGCTCCAGCATGGCCACAGTCAAATGACTGAAACAAGTAAAAGAATAAAGAGTAAAGAGTATGGCGAAGGTTTTACAATTTCTAATTAGCGGTAATGACATACCTCGTGTTTTTATTGTTGTTCTTCGTGGTACCATTTTATTTGTTTCCGTCTCAATATTTTTGTCATTTGTTTTCTTGGTGTTTAAGAACTTTTCATTTTGTCTTCCTGTATATCACATACTATCGTCCTTCAGCCAATTCCATCTTCCTATCATTTCTTCATCCTAACGCGTGTCTTCGGGTGCCTTCGCTTTAGCGCTTGTTTCTTTGTAATTTTCGGTATTTCTTCAAGCACGTGTAGCTAAGAGAAATACCATTATTACTGTTGTTGCCGTTGTTGTTGTTATTGCAGTAGTAGTGGTGGTGGTGGTAGTAGTAGTAGTAGTAGTAGTAGTAGTAGTGGTTGTGATGGTGGTGGTGGTTGTTGTGGTTGTGGTGGTGGCGGTGGTGGTAGTGGTGGTGGTGGTGGTGGTAGTAGTAGTTGTTGTCGTCGTCGTTGTAGTAGTAGTAGTAGTAGGGGTAGTAGTTGTTGTAGTAGTAGTAGTAGTAGTAGTAGTATTAGTAGTAGTAGTAGTAGCAGTAGTAGTAGTAGTAGTATCAGCAGTATTGTATTTCCTCCTTTGATATTGTCCTCAATGTCTTGGACCCCTTATGGCTATTAAAAGACATCTTTATTATAATTGTTACTATTGTTGTTGTTGCTATTATTATTATTATCATTATTATTATTATTATTATTATTATACGCGCCTCGGTCATTGTTTAATAAGCACGTTCTTTTGATCGTTCATTTTCTAGCTAAAAGCTTTCTTTTTAGCGGTTAAAGATATATTTGAAAGACAGCTTATTGTCCATACAACAGTTCTCCAGAGACGCACTTGCGCACACGCACACATATGCACAAATACAAGCACCAACTCACACATAAGCATGCGCATACACATACGCACATACAAACACACACACAAATACACATATAGGCTAAAAGTGTACTAACAAAAACCTGACTCCATTGTCATCCATAAATATTTTTGAAACGTCTCGTTGCTTGAGTGTCTGATAACTTTAGGATTCCTCTCAGAAGAGCGACAGAATAATTGAAGAAGGTCATTATGCAACAATGTAATGTCTTAATGCTATAAATAATACACACTTAGGAAAAGTTCAAAGATAATCCGAGTGGTGCTATGTCTTAGAT
>NC_068987.1:109135981-109138113 GCF_001194135.2 Octopus bimaculoides
TGTGGGGTTGCTGTCGCGTGTGTATGTACGTGTATATGTATGTATGAATACACACACACACACACACACACACACACACACACACACACACACACATATATATATATATATATATATATATATATATATATATATATGTATGTATATATTAGACAAAATGAGATAACAAAGCCAAGACTGTGAGGGGGTTTTCAGGAGAATTATAAGGAAAAAGAAATAGATATAGTCTTACACCTGTTTCAGGGATATTATGGCTGTCCACTAGTGACCATCATTGACTATTAAGAACATGGTGTTGTCTGACAAACTTATACCTTGCGCTAAGTAGCTCCGCCGGTAACTAATGAGCTTACCTCGTGATAAATATACACGTGCGCATATATTGCAGACCAAGCTTACCCCAATCACTACACTAGCGGGACGTTTTCAAGCACCCCGCTTAAGTTCAGCATGAAAGTATGAGATTTTTAAGAAAGTACCCACTCCTTCCTTTACTTGTGTCTTTCATTGGTTGCGATGACAAGCATTGCTTTCCCGATCGACCTTCTATATTTCAGTAGCCTTCAACGAAGACTTTCTCACAAACCTTAATCTGTAGCCTTGATTCTTATCGGGGGCGCTTTTCTTGCATTTTGCTGTGACTCTCATTCATGCTTTTGCTGTGGATTGCTTTCCTGGGGTGTATGTGAGGTGCCATTGTTGTTGGCACTCCGTCGCTTACGACGTCGAGGGTTCCAGTTGATCCGATCAACGGAACAGCCTGCTCGTGAAATTAAAGTGCAAGTGGCTGAGCACTCCACAGACACGTGTACCCTTAACCCAGTTCTCGGGGATATTCAGCGTGACACAGTGTGACAAGGCTGACCCTTTGAATTACAGGCACAACAGAAACAGGAAGTAAGAGTGAGAGAAAGTTGTGGTGGAAGAGTACAGCAGGGTTCGCCACCATCCCCTACCGGAGCCTCATGGGGCTTTTGGTGTTTTCGCTCAATAAACACTCACAACGCCCGGTCTGGGAATCGAAACTGCGATCCTATGACCACGAGTCCGCTGCCCTAACCACTGGGCCATTGCGCCTTCCTGTGAGGTGCCATACATACATACATACATACACACATACATACATACATACATACATACATACATGCATACATACATACATATACACATGCATCTAGAATTATCCTATTTGATGTTGTCTAAATTCCAATGAGAAAGTTTTGTCTCTAGATCAGAAACCTTCTCTTTCACCATCGGTGAAAACTTCATCCATTTCTACCTTGTAGGTCATTAACCCATTACCTACCAGTGATCTCATATGAGATCACTTAAAAATTACAAATTTCGTAATTATCTGTCAATATTTACACATATCTAACCTTTTTGCTATATCTACTAGGTATATTTCTCTGATATTCAAATGAGGTTTGCTAATTTTTCCCCCAATATCTCTATTTAAAATGTTATTTTGAAATGTTATTTTGATCATTCCAGCGTGTTTCTGAGGCTGTTTTATGCTAGAAATCAAAGTTTCATCAAAAAATTCCAGTTAATAGAATTATGAGAGGCAATGGGTTAAAATAATGCAAAATACAAGTTGCCGGGGCCGAAATAAGCAGATAAAGAATAACAATCATCAAAGGCGGTATTCCCTTCATAACAGCGAGCTAGTGAATTGAAACCAGTGCAGGAACGCAAGAAAGCAAGCATACGCTAATACAACGAAGAAAAGGAACGGTTACTCATATACATTTACTGTCAATAGTCGATTAATATTTGTACATTTAGATATATTTCATTTTTATTGTAGCGTTCTGCTAAATGCGCACGCGCATCAGGCCATATTTTCTCTCCTGAAGCTGCCAAAAATCTCACAGAAGTTATGGCGTCACCTTATTCATATTCAATATTTTCAAATGAGTCCAATAACAAATCTAGCAGCCATTTTTTTTTTTTAATTCACAGTTCCTACTGTTTCTTGTTTTCTTCATATAAATTGTTTGTTTGGATACGTATATATATATGTGTGTAAAGACGTACGTATGTAGATGTAAAAGTGTAGGTAGGCTTGTCGTGCGCATACGTTTATAAATATATATATATGTAGTTTTGTATGGACATACATATATATA
>NC_068987.1:109138744-109140514 GCF_001194135.2 Octopus bimaculoides
CACACACACACACACATATATATATATATATATATATATGTACGTACACATGTATGTATGTATATATCTTTTTCATTTTCCTACATAAAAATATAGAAACAAAAAAAAATGTTCCTAATTTTGTTATTATGCTATCATTTACTGGTTGTTTCGATTTTTGTACATTTTTCTCAATTCTACCACACCCTCTCTTCCACCCATCCGCTTCCTCCTCACCTACATTCTCTTTCATTACATCTTTCTTCTTTTACGACTCGTTCTTTTTTCATTCTCTCTTCTATTCCTCCTCTGTCTTTACATTAACATTACTGCGTTTACTTTTTTTTTTTGTTTCTTTTTTCTCTCTCCGCAATTATCTAATTCTTCATTTTCTTTATTCCATCTCTTCCTATTCTTCATTTTTTTAATTCTTCTCCATCTTCTACTCATTCTTCTCTCCCAGTTTTCTTCTTTTTGATTCATTTTCTTTTTATTTATATTTTTCTTTCATATCTCCTCCTCTTTTGTTTTTTGTTTTTTTTGTATATATATTTTACATTCGTTTATTATTCAATTCAACCGACATAATTTTTGTCTAACGTCCAAATCATTATATATTTATATTCATATATATATATATATATATATATATATATACAAGCATACATACATACATGCACATATACATTTATACATACATAGGTACGTGCATACAAACGTACACAGACACACACACACACACACGCACACACACACACACACAAACATACACACACATTTCTTTTTGGAATCGGTTCTGTTATGGATACTTGTATTGTATTCAAAAACCATATTGTTCTTCTGTGTTTTCTTTTTCTCCTTCCTCTTTCTCAGTATAGCCTCCTCATCACCACCGTCGACACCACGATCGACATCACTATCATCATCGTAACCATAATCATCATCATCATCATCATCATCATCGTCATTATTTCTAGTAGTAGTAGTAGTAGCAGCAGCAGTATTATTATTATCATTCTAAAAATAATTATTCACTTTCCATTTTCTTTCCATTTCTTCTCCCGTCCTTTTTTTCCTCCTTCTACAGCTTCCAGCTTCTCTCCATTCTTACATCTTCTCACTAAAATTCCCAACACCCACCACACCGCATCCCCATCCCGCTCTCTTCTCTACTTTATCCTGTAGATATATATGTCTGTCTTTTCACCGGAACCACCTCCTCCGCTTCTTTTGTCTTGTTCGCTGTGCTTCAGCTGATTCTACGTAAGGCAACGACATTTAAACAACGTAAAATAATTAAAACGACACGAAACTAAAAATAATTATATCCATGTATGTACTTAGGTGTATATATGAGCACAGACGTGCACACAATCGTACCTACCTCCTACATTATAGATACATGCACGCATACATACACACACATATGTATGTGTGTGCTTGCGTCTGCGTATGTACGTATGTATGTGTATACAGGTGCTCCAGCATGAGCACAACCACATGGCTGAAACGAATAACAGAATAAAAGAATATATATATGTGTGTGTGTACGTAGTATATATATCTATCTATATATATATAAGTACACACACGCATACACGTGTATAGGCGTGGGCGTAGCTGTGTGGTAAGAAGCTTGCTTCTCAAACACAAGGTTCCGGGTTCAGTCCCACTGCGTGGCACCTTGGGCAAGTGTCTTCTACTATAGCGTCAGGCCGACCAAAAGCCTTGTGAATGGATTTGGTAGACGGAAACTGAAAGAAGCCCTGTCGTATATATATATATATATAT
>NC_068987.1:109140951-109145008 GCF_001194135.2 Octopus bimaculoides
TATATACGAATATATATATATATGTGTGTGTGTGTGTGTGCGTGTGTGTGTGTGTGTGTGTGTGTGTGTGTAAAGAATGTGTGAAGGAAAACTTGAACAAAATAGATATGAAGAAGAGTGATTGGGAAACTGATGCTCTAGATCGGAACAAGTGGAAAGGTGCTGTTAGGACTAATTGCAACGCCTGGGAGGAGAAGATGATTCAGCGCTCTGAGATGAAAAGGACCTGTGGCAGAGGAACAATTAACACTGAAATCAACAGTGAATATTGGAAATGTATTATGTGCGATCGTGTTCTGATATCAAAAGCAGGATACATGAATCATATGAAGTCACATGGAAATCGAAATGTCCATGCAAGCAATAATCTTCGAACCCAACCACCTCTTACGACTTGTGCCATATGTCACAAATCTTGTAAAACAAAATCTGGACTTAAAAGGTATAAGCTAGATCGCAAAAACATTCCTTCAGGATCAGATTCCAAAGAGCAAAGATGTAGAAGAAATTTGAATAATATCTGTCACTTTTGGAGTCCGGCCTGCAGGTCGTTTTCCGTAAGCGAGCCGAGGACCTTCTGCGAATCGTTCTGGATCTCAACAACGGTGCTGAAAGGGTAACCTTTGAGAGGCATTTTGATCTAGGGTAAGAGAGGGAAGTCTGCATGTGCTAAATCTGGTGAATAGAGCGCGTGCTGAAACGATGCCATGTTGCTTTTGGTGAGATACTCCCGTATGAGGAGAGTTCAGTGACAGGGTTCTTTGACGTCGTGAAGAATCTAATTCTTCGCGCTCCACAGAACCGGTCGCTTTCGCTGAATCTCCTCCCTCAAATGTTCCAAAACGTCGCGATAGAACTCTCCATTAACGGGCTGGCCTTGAGGGACGAATTCTTGATGCACAATACCGCGGACGTCGGAAAAAAAAGAAACGATGAGCAGATCTTCCAGATTGCTCATCATCCTTCAGAGGCGTTCTTCCGCTTTTGAAGCACCCATGCCACTCGAAACATTGCATACGACCCATTGCCTCGTTGCTGTAAGCTTGCCGAAGCATGATCAATGTCTCTGTAGCAGACTTACCAAGTTTAATACAAAATTTCACGTTGGCTCTTTGATTCAGTTCCCTGTCCATGACAAAAATCGTAGACTACAGCATACATGTGATCACAACAACACAAATTTCACAACTTACGAAGTAAACCCAGCGGCGTTACTTGGCACAATGCCTCATGAAGGTCACTGCTAGTTTTCATTATGCACGCAACCGTGTGCTGCCATCTTTTGGCGCGCTACAGGATTAGTCCGGAAACTTTTTTGATACAACCCGTATATAGATATATCGACATGAAAGCAGATAGACACATACACAGACAAACAGACAGACTGACTGACGAAATACAGTCAAACGAAATACAAAATTATCACTCAGACATTTAAAATGTTCTCATCAAACATGTTAAACACGGTAATGCTCATAGAATTCTCAACAGGATAATGTATCTGAAAGCATGGCAGATCATAAAACTAACTGAACTTGTTGTGAAGCTTCGAAAGGTGAAAACTTGGAACTAAATAGATTCGTAGATTACTGTTACCTTCATAAACAGATGTCGATAAGTCGGTGAGCTGGCGGGATTGTTACCGCGTCGGACAAAATGCGTAGCTGTATTTCGTGTGTTTTTAAGTTCGGAGTTCAAATTCCGCTAATGTTGACTTTGCCTTTCATCCTTTCGAGGTCGATAAAATAAGTACCAGTAAAATGCTGGAGTCAATGTACTTCACTCATACCCTCCCCTGAACTTGTTGGTCTCGCACCAAAACTAGAAACCGGACTGTAGATGTCGATAAGTCGGCCGGGTGGCAGGATCGTTACCGCCCTAAGCAAAATGCGCATAGATATTTCATCTGAGTTTATATGCCGTCAAGATCGATGTTGGTGGAGGCGCGTGGCTTAGTGGTTAGGGTGTCAGCACCATTATCGTAAGATTGTGGTTTCGATTCCTGAACGGGGCGACGCGTTGTGTTCTTGAGCAAAACACTTCATTTCACGTTGCTCCAGTCCACTCAGCTGGCAAATATGAGTAATCCTGCGATGGACTGGCGTCCCGTCCAGCTGGGGAACACATACGCCATTGAAACCGGGAAACCGGGACCATGAGCCTGGCTAGGCTTTAAAAAGGGGCACATCTATTTTATTTAAGATCGATTTTGTTTTCATGCTTTCGTGGGTGCATAAAACAAGTATCACTTGAGCACTGGGGTCAATGAAATCAACATACCACCAACCCTGAAATTAGTGGCATTGAGCCAAAATCTGAAACCGTATTATGGATGTCGATAAGGTTGCAGAATCGTTGCTGCGCCGACAAAATGCGTAGCGATATTTCATTCAGTTTTTTTACGTTCAGAGTTCAAATCCCACAGAGATCGATATTGTCTTTTATCCTTTCGGTACTAGTCAAGTATTTTCACCAATGTAATTGATTTGGTACCTTTTGCTTTTTTTCAGAGTCATTAGACTACGGCCATGCTGGGGCGCCGCCTTGAAGAATTTTTTAGCTGAATGAACCAACCCTTAGTACTTAATTTTTGTTTAAAGCCGGGCACTTATTTTATCGGTCACATTTGCCGAAACGCTACATAACAGGGAGATAGACACTCCAACACCTGTTTCCAAGCAGTGCTGGTGAAGAACATAAGTACAGACATATATGTATATATGTACATATGTATATATGTACATATATACATATATATATATATATAGACAGATAGATAGATAGATAGATAGATAGATAGATAGATAGATAGATAGATAGATAGATAGATAGATAGAAGGTAGCGAGCTGGCAGAAACGTTAGCACGCCGGGCGAAATGCTTAGTGGTATTTCGTCTGCCGTTACGTTCTGAGTTCAAATTCCGTCGAGGTCGACTTTGCCTTTCATCCTTTTGGGGTCGATAAATTAAGTATCAGTTACGCACTAGGATCGACGTAATCGACTTAATCTGTTTATCTGTCCGTGTTTGTGCCCTCTAGGTTTATCCCTTTGTGGGCAATGAAGAAATAAGATAAATAGATAGATAGATAGATAGATAGATAGATAGATAGATAGATAGATACATACATACATACATACATACATACATACATACAAAAATACATACATACATGCATACAAACATATACATACATACATACATACATCAACTAGAAAGGAGAAAGCTATTTCGCAGACTACAGATCCAATCAATGGAACCGTAAAAATCTCCAAAAATTTCCAGAAGTTTATCATTTAAGTATATATGAGCATGTCTAGATATGCAACTATATACATGTGAATAAATACATAAAACATACAAATCTGCACATACATGCATACATACATACACACAAAAATACCGTGTTGTTCATGTTGAAATTCCAATCTAGGTTAGAAACTGGTTCTTTCTCTATTGGCAAGAAATCTAGAAATAGACTGAAATAGACTAGAAATAGAATGACATACATAGATACATACGTACGACGGGCTTCTCTCACAATGCTTTCGTCAGCCTCAGGCAGAAGGCACTTGCCCAAGGTGCCACGCAGTAGGACTGTACCCGGAACCATATGGTTGGGAAGCAAACGTCTTACCACACAGCCAAAAGCTTAGAAAGAATAATTTATAGACATCAATCGGTGGCAGCCGAACATTTAGGAGAATAGCGGAAACTGCCGAACCATTTATCTCTCACCCAAAGTATAAAGTTAATTTTAATAAAATAAATCATGCAACAAACAAAAATTCAACATATATATTGTGATTATCGAACTATAACGTTTGTGAATATATTTTACAATTGAAATTGTAAAATATATTCCAAATATATTCCAGTGTGTAATCGGCTTCGTCAAGATCTTATTGTTGCTGGTATTGAGGGGAAAAAAATGTTTTTCTTTCTTCCTATTGCTTGTTTTTGTATATTTGCTTCCTTTTTTGCTTATATATATATACACACACATATATATATATATATGTGTGTATATATATATATATATATATATATATATATAT
>NC_068987.1:109145128-109147711 GCF_001194135.2 Octopus bimaculoides
AGAGAGAGAGAGAGAGAGAGAGAGAGCGATGTAGATATAAATATATATTTTTTTATGTGTGTATGTATGTATAGAAACATATGCATATATCGGTATGTATTTATGTATTTATGTGTATATGTGTGAGTGTGCGTGAGTGTGTATATATGTATGTACGAACGTATGTATGCACGTATGTATCTTTGTATGTATGTACGTATGTATATATTTATTTATGTATCTATGTGTATATATATACATAAATATATATATATGTGTATGTACATATGTATGTACGTATGTATGTATGTATGTATGTATATACAAATGTATGTACGTATAAGTAACTATGTATTTATTTATGTATATATATGTATATATGAATGTAGGTGTGTATATAAATTCTTCTATTATTTTGTAATGTCTATCTTTATTTCTCTACGCTTTTGTCATTTCCGCCATTAATATTTTCAGCACCATCGACGCCATCATCCTCACCATCATCTTCGTCATCATCATCATCATCATCATCATCACCATCATTACCCTCAACACCAACAGCAGCAGCAGCAGCAGTATCAAAATCTTTTCCATCATTATTTTCAGTGTCGTAATTGTCGTCATCATCATCATCATCATCATCATCATCATCACCCTCATCATCACCATCGTCGTCGTCGTCGTCATTATAGCAATCATTGAGCCAAATAAAACGGAGAGGGCATATCAGGTGATGCTGTTCTGAATGCAGTGTGTCTTAATAAAAGATGGGATTGTCACAGTTGGAGTGCTTTTGCTCATAAGCCTTCTTGATTAGGGATGACGGGGGTCCCTAAACAGAACAGCTAGCAACAAAATATTCATTGTTATTGCTCTTATGAATATTAATGTCATTTCTATCTTCTTCCGCCGCATCACCATCATCATCGTCATCATCATTATCATCATCATCATTATCATCATCATCATCATCATCGTCATCATCATCATCATCATTATCATTATCATCATCATCATCATCATCATCATCGTCATCATCATCGTCATTGTCAACATCACCAATATAAAAGTCATAATTATTATCTTCATCTCAACCACCATCATCGTCATCGTCATCATCATCATCATCTTCTTCATGATCTTCATCATCATCGTCATCATCATCACCACCATCATCGTCATCGTCATCATCATCATCATCATCATCATCATCGTCATCATCATCATCATCATTGTCAACATCATCATCATGATGTTCATCATCATCGTCATCATCATCACTATCATCATCATCATTCCCACAGCAATCATCGAAGTATTCATACGTGTGTAGAATTATGCGTTTAAATATGCTGCGGAAGAGTATATTAGATAATAACTAACCAAATATCTAATGAGACCACCTAACATTGGACCCAACGTTTTGCTTTTACTCTAATCTCAATAACCTCAGTCGAAGATATTTTTTAAAAATACGCTTATTCGAAAATAGATAGATGAAAGGTGTACGTGTATATTGTCTCATGTGGCTATCTTTAAATGATTAACATTTTTTGGTGCTCTACTTCATGGTGAATTCTATGATGCAATACAGTCAATGTTATGAATATTGTTATATAAACGCTTCGCATTTACTTTGGTTACTATTTTATTCTGGTGGACCCCCACCCCATAGACTTTCGATGTTTAAAAGCGAGTTGTATAGAGAGACTTCTTTCAAAATTCTTATTTTGTTTTTCACACATTAATTTGTGTAGGTTGAACTGCGTAAAAGGTTAGAGAAAAAGAAGCACCAAGCTGTTTCTTACAATATTTCCCAATACATACGTCTAAAGAAAAGTTTTTCAGTGACACTTAAAACATTATTGTGGATCCTCAGTTTCTTATTTTGTTTTTCACACATTAAATTGTGTCGGTTGAATGTTAGAGAAAAAAAAATAATAAGATGTATCTTGTAATGCATACCAATATATACGACTAAAGCAAACTTTTTTCAGAGGCCCTTAAAATACTGTTGTCGATCCCTAATTTATTATTTTGTTCAATGGACCCTCAGAAATTTTATATTGACCCTCAGGGAACATACGTGCAGGACGGTTTCGTCGTTCTGACCGCATCTCGGGCAGGTCGACCCCGTGTTTCTCGAGACATGCCAGTAGAGCTTATCCCGGAGGGGTAGCGCTTCTCGATAGCACTGCCAGGCCAGGGATCTCTGGAAGTTGTCCATAGGTCCCGGCCCGGAAGTCGTCTTGAACAGATGGGTCGGGTATTCCTCGTCGACACCTAGGTTCGCTCCGAGATCGTCGTCTTACCTCCCCTCCACTAATCCCCTATAGAATGCTTTGGTTGTGTTGCAGTCGCTCAAGGTCGACCCGGGACGGCATAGTTGCTTGAGAGCAACGGGACACTCGCGGTGCCATTCGCCCTTCCTCGGCCTCCTTTTGATCCACGATTGCAGTTTGGTCATGGAGACGAACTGCGAGAAACCGCATTTCACAAACGGCGACCACACCTGTACACCGTCGTCTACGTAGAGCCGGAGATATCACAGTCTCAGCGCGTGTCTGCGCATCATCAACCACGGCATGCCCAGCCCGCCTTTTA
>NC_068987.1:109148270-109149589 GCF_001194135.2 Octopus bimaculoides
ACGTAAGCAGACACGCTCGTCCCGCATCCCAATTTTCGCGGGGACGCACATTGGAGGCTGGGGGGACAAAATTCAATGTAGAGCTTTTATTTTTGAAAATAGAAAAAAAGGAGAAAAATGAAATTTCGACCAAAAGGGATCGTGAAAAAAAAAACCATCAAAAGGGACCGTGTATCAGAGAAAATATTAGATAGATAGATAGATAGATAGATAGATAGATAGATAGATAGATAGACCGGTGGTCAATGGAATTTTTAAATATAATGAAACTTTTTTCTACCGGAAACTGGAAATGCATAAACTCTTCACCAGAGAGCGCTACTGTTCTGTTTCAAAACTACCGATCAAAAAATAATGGGAGACTAGAATCGCTTGGCTACCGGTGGTCCCTTTTGGCATGTAACGGGTTAGAATTCCATTCGTTTATTAAATAGCATGCAGACACATATAAATACATACACACACACGCACACACACACATACATATACACACATGCTCATAAGCACAAAGAAACTGAATAACACACTCATACACATACATATATATATATGTATATATAATATATATATTATATCTATATATATAATATATATTGTATATATATATATATAATATATATTGTATATATATATATATATATATATATATATAGAGAGAGAGAGAGAGAGAGAGAGAGAGAGAGAGAAATACGTGTGCAGGGGAGAGAGAGAGGGAGAGAGGGAGTATTAGTAGAAACGAACGCAAACGAATATACATAATTCATGCACACACACAAATACACACATACGCACACACACGCGTGCGCATATACATACATACTCTTAGGCACAAAGACATATACAAACACTTGTATGTGTGTGTTGATGACTGTCTTTGTGTGTGTGTGTGTGTGTGTGTGTGTGTGTGTGTGTGTGTGTGTTAGCAGAATTAAACAGGGACATAAATATGCATAACTGAAAATGCATATCTGCAACATACACATACATACAGGTGCCTGTACACATGCCGATACACACACACAACTACAAGTACAGACATGCACGTACACAAAATGGACGAAAGAAAAATGGTCGCAGAAATGCATACGAATTGATGATGTACGTGGACACACACCCACACACAAGCATACACACGCACACATATACATACACGCAAACACACATGCACATACAGACACAAAGTACACACGCATCCACACAAACAAAATACACAAGTGAACGAAAAGAAATTCCGAGACGAAGAAAGAACGGGAAAATAAGAGGAAGAAGAAAAGGAAGACAAGGAAGAGGAGCGAGTGGTGGTGGTGGTGGTGGTGGTG
>NC_068987.1:109150200-109153237 GCF_001194135.2 Octopus bimaculoides
TGATATGAGAAGTGTGAAAGCTAATATGTCAGAAGGTTCGTTGATTGACAAATGGCAAAGTAGGGGATGTGAGGAAGCGTTTCTTTTACTATCGTCTTTAATTCAGCAAAGATTTAGTGTAAGCGGCTGGGGTCAGATCAGGTGACCTGTTGTACTGGGGCAAAAATCTAATCCATCACTCAGATACAAAAAAGAAGAAAACAAAGTAAACAGAAAGAAAAAAATAGAAAAAGTAAACATAAAACAAAAACAAACAAAAAAATCACTTGGACAGGATGCAGGAGGTGTGTGAGTGGGTGTGAGGCGTATATGCGTTGTTTTTGTTGTTGTTAGAGGGAGAGCATAATGGTGGTGTTGTTGGTGGTGATGTTGTTGTTGTTGTTGTTGGTGGTGGTGGTGGAAATACGGCGGCGCTGGAAATGGTAATAATCTTGTGATGACGTCGGTCGTAGTTGTGCTGTAAGACGCTGGCAATGGCTGTGACAGAAGTATGACTGTTGTTGTTGTTGTAGTGGTGGGAGGAGGTCGTCGTCGTCGTAGTGTTTGGGTGTCTGTTGTGGTGGTGTAGGTGGCGGCGGTGGTGGTGATAGGCTCAATGTAAACAAAGGGTCGGATGGAGATGTCTTTATTTATTTTTTATTCTTATCTCCAGCGCTCGTAGATTATCAAATGTGATCTAACCGTTATCATTCCAGCTTATATTGAAATCCTGGAAGAGTAGAAAAATGGATTATTTTCAATACAGCATTCAACCCAGGCTCGAGGCTATCTACACTCTTGAACTGGAGTCTCAATATGAAAGCACACCGTTTGATGCGAGTCTGATGAAATGTCACTCTAATGTTGAAACCGCAAATATTATGTTACTTTCTTTCACAATGGCAGTAAAAACAAAGTGGTAGAGAACCAACTGTAACTGGTTGTTAATGATGTGCTGAAGTCTTTCTTTGTCTTTTTATCAGAACCCAACCGCATAGTCCCGGATTCAGTCCCTTGGGTAAGTGTCTCCTATTATAGCCTCGGGCCGACCAAAACCTTATGAGTGCATTTCGTAGACGGAAACCGAAAGAAACACGTCGTATGTATATATATATATATATATATATATATATATATATAAAGTACAAACTTACTTGCAAAAAGGACGCGTGCGTCCGATGATGTAATAATACAAAGAATATATACGCATGTATACACACATATGTGTACATACATCTACATGTGTATATAGATGCATATCAGGGTACAGGACGTTACAAAAAATAATAAAGTACTCAGATATCTGGATGGTTGTACATTTACATATCTGAAAAACCTACAAGAATAGGTGCAAGTGCTAATATTTATAAAACATGTGACATTAATAAAAATCTGTAAATGTACAAACATCCAGATATCTGAGTACCTTATTATTTTTTCTAATATATAATTCCTGTACATCACCTCCATTTACTGAAGATAGCTTGAAGTCCAATAGAAAGGAAGACGGAGGAAGAAGATCGCCAACGATTCACATGTGGTTACAGTATATCAGCGCCAAGAAGTGTTTAGGCATAAACATGCTTAAATTGGCTAAAATAGGTTTATATTATATTTTAACGGTTAAAAGGAAAATTCACTGTAGTTACCGCAGAGACAAAATTTTCCCTTA
This sequence comes from Octopus bimaculoides, assembly GCF_001194135.2. Classification (NCBI taxonomy): domain Eukaryota; kingdom Metazoa; phylum Mollusca; class Cephalopoda; order Octopoda; family Octopodidae; genus Octopus; species Octopus bimaculoides. The sequence goes on from NC_068987.1 coordinate 109,151,852, forward strand.
TGGTACAAAGGTGAAAAAACACCAGATCTGTCCAGTAACACATTCTGTCGGAATGCCAGACCTCAATGTTTCTAGTTCTTTAGCCGTTATGAATGGGAAATTCATAGGAGAGGCAACTCTGAACAGACTTTATCAAAGCCATGGCTTTATCTAAAATACAATCAACAGCGTTGACTGATTTGAGCCAGGAGACTGCCGAGGAGGTGGAAATTACAGTAATACCAGCGTCAAGCAGTGTTTAGGCATAAGCGAACTGCCACAAATATATTTTAACTAACCTGAAGTTTCTCTTTTGGTGAAAAGTGTAAAACCATCATATCTGTCCAGTGCTGCCCCCTTTCGGATTCCAAGAAGCTCAGAAAGGGAACATCACTAGACAGATGTGGTGTTATTCCACCTTTTACAATAAGAAAGAATTTTTCGCCTACGGTAGATGCAGCGAAGAAGTTGGAATATATCATAAACATATTTTAACTAAGCGAAAGTTCGCATATATATATATTATAAGAAATAAAAAGTCCTTGGAATATTTTTCCATATATGCAAAAATGAATAAACATGGCTTTCCTAATAAACTTTCCACTTTAATAAATTAGACGTTTGTAAATTATTGGCTGTTTACAAATGGTGGCTCTGTTGTCAACATTTGTAAACACCTAATCATCCAGAGATTCAGGATACGTTTACCTAAGTACTGTACAATTAGATGTATGTTCAACAATGATTTCTGACACTTGTTAGGCACAGAACGGAAAGAAGTAGTAGACATATTATGCTATATATGTAATGTGCTGCAATGTTTTTTTTTTGTTTTGTTTTTTCGCAAAACGCCAGACACGTTATTGTACTGTGACATTTACAGATAGGAAAAATATGTCTGCTCCTTTCATTCGGTAGACAGGAGAAAATGAATCTATGTAAAATGTTTCTAAATCTGGTTTGATTTTTTATCTAAGGCAGAATACCATTTGATGATGTAGACACGAAAAGAAATACAGCTAATTATATGTGTATATTCATGTGTGTGTGTGTGCCTGTGTAATATATATATAAATATATATAAGTTTTAAAATTTATAGCAAATGCACGAACGAACGGAAAACAGACAGACTAGCAAGTTGGAAAACATATAGTAAATACATAGTTGAACGGAAAACAGACACAAAAGGTCCCCAACTCTTCATCAGTTATCGACCAGAGGGTCATAGGTAATTTCGTGCCTTTACCGATAATATTGACCCCTTCTGGGTCTATATATATATATATATATATATATAGAGAGAGAGAGAGAGAGAGAGGGGGGGGACCTTCTTGCCGGTTGCCACCAGAAGGGATCAATATTATCGTTAAAGGAACGAAAATACGTATGATCCTCGTATATATATA
>NC_068987.1:109153247-109158235 GCF_001194135.2 Octopus bimaculoides
ATATATGTATATATATATATATGTATATATATATATATATATGTATATATATATATATGTGTGTGTGTGTGTGTGTGTGTGTGTGTATACGCGCGCACACACACGCACACACACACACACATTTATATATAGTTCCTAAATGTAAATTTGGTCTGAAATTTCATGCGATCAGCATAAACAATATTTTATCGGTGATGTTATCATTTGATATATTACTTGGTTGTTAAAGTCTACTACTTATTCTATCGGTGTCTTGAACCGAACCGTTATGTTACGGAGTAGGAAACAAACCAACACCAGTTGTCAAGCGGTTGGCGAGACAAGCACGAAGTCACACTCTCGCACACGCGTACAAATACGACAGGCTTCCACAGAGTTTGTGTCACATTTACACACAACCGTTTGGTCTCACTCACTCCTTCTTTCTCTCCCTCTCTCTCCTTCCTTCCCTCTCTCTCCTTCCTTCCCTCTCTCTCCTTCCCTCCCTCTCTCTCTTTTCCTTCCTCTCCCTGTATGCTTGTCCCTCGCTCTCCCTCTCCTTCTTTATCCATCTTTTTCTCTCTTTCTCTGTCTCTCTCTCTCACCTCTCTCTCTCTCTCTCTCTCTCTCTCTCTCTCTCTCTCTCTCTCTCTCTCTCTCTCTCTCTCTCTCTCTCTTACTCTGTACCGTGCTGATTCTTACTGATATCCAGGACCACGTGGGACACGAACCAATAAAGGAATCTCTAATCCGCTATTCTCCCAACTAGAAACCAAGTATCTCTCAAACCACACTTTCTATAAATAACGGATGAGATAGTGTCTCCCTAGGTAAGCTGTCATACAATGCTAGGCGGGGTAGTCACGGCAGGAACATATCTGATCTCAGGGCTATTACATTTGCATTGAAATAGAACACAAAGAGCATGCCAATAAGTATCTCTATGCGTTCGACATGCTAGAAGTAGCAGCCAACTCCCGCTTGAAGTCACAACCTGTTATCTTTAAAATAACTGGAAAAGATATTGAGGAAAAAGCGCAAGCGTGGCTGTGTGGTGAGAGATATCCTTTCCAACCACGCGGTTCCAGGTTCAGTCCCACTTTGTTGCGGGTGTCTTCAACATATAACCCGGAGATAATTTGGTAGACGGAAACTGACACCCGTGGTATATGTGTGGGTGTGTGTATCTGTGTCTGCATGTATCTGTGTGTGTGTATGTGTGTCACTCAGAAGCGCTTGACAACCGGTGTCGGCTTGTTTCAGTCTCTGTAACGTAGCGGTTCGGCAAATAGAGAAGGAATAAGTGCCATAGTTAAAAAAAAAACAAATGCTGGGGTCGACGAAGTTACGCAGCTTCACAACATTTAAACACGCATACACATTAAATACGTCATATTGGTTTTAAATTTTTGCACGAGGCCAGCAATTTCGAGGGCGGGTGTAAGTCGACTACATCAACCCCAACACTCAACTTGTACTTATTCTATCGACCCCGAAAGGATGAAAGGCAAAATCGACCTCCGCTGAAATTGAACTCAGAACGTAAAGACGGACGAAACGCCGCTAAGCATTTCGCTCTGTGTCTTAGAGATTCTGCCGGCTCACCTTCTTCATTGCAATTGTCATATTAATAATGTTTGCATTATTTAAGCTGCTTCAAACAAAAATTCTAATTTTGTTTTGGATATTAGATTTTCTCGAATAAGCGGAGATTAAGTAACGATATCAAACCAGAAGAAAAATATTAGGTGCCGCTGTTTTCATTATGTTTATTTGCTTGATTGTATGCTGTCGGGGCTCTGAGAGAAATTCTGCCAGGCGGAAAAAAGATTGTTTTCGATCTCCTACCCACTTATCCACTCTCAGAATTCGAGGAGGCCATTTTTTAAATTTTATTTTAATATTTTAATATTTTTCCACTGTGTGTGCTTTCTTATGTCTGGCGCTTACTCTATCAAATTTATTTTGCTGTAACGCTAAATTACAGAAGACGTAAACAAACTAACACCAGTCGGTTGTCAAGCGTTGAGAATGGGTGACAATCACAAACACAAAGACACGCGAGCACGCACACACATGAACACACATACACACACACACATGAACACACATACACACACACACACACACACATATATATATACACACACACATACAATATACGACAGACTTTCACACAGTTTCCGTCTACCAAATTCACTCACAAGGCATTATCTGACCCGGGGCTATATAGTAAGAAGAAACTTGCTCAAGGTGTCACGCAGTGAAGCTGAATGCGTAGCCACGTGATTGCAAAGCAAGCTTCTGGGTCACACAGTCATGCCTGCACATGGTTTTCTTTTTCTTTTTTTTTCTTTTCTTCCGGGGCCAGTCTGATACAAATGGCTCTTCCCTCGAGACATACGTACCAGCTGAACTCTTAGCCTCGTTTTAAGACCCGGTACGCAGTAGAATCTCAGAAATTGCTAAAACTGGGAAGCCCATTTTTTACTCCATCAATACTTATTAACAAAAACAAAAAAGAAAAGTATCAACACCTGTTTATTTGAAATGGGTTTTTGTTTGTTTTATTTTGGGTGGGTGTAGGATTTTTATATATTTTCCCAAATTTTCCTTCTGTTAGCAAATCTTTCGAATATTAAGCACCCGGTGAAGCACTATTCAATTTACGATATGCTGAGCGACCTACGGGTTGTATGAAAAAAAAATACAAAATATAAAACGAAATACGTTACATAAAGAACAAAATCCAATAGCAATATGAATTATACAAAACACGAAATCACTCAACCGAAAAATGAAATGCAGTAGAAACGATTCCGCACACATATTGTTATATAACAACACAATTTCTGTCAGATATTTTTAGAAAGTTATTTGTGTATTAAGTATACGCTCCATCTCAATTCAATATATCGTATTCTGGGCAAGTTTCGGGTTAATCGAAAAATGAAAATATGTTGCAGTAGAGAGAGAAGGGGGAGAAAATGCAATAGAAATGGAAGTTATACGAAGAGCAAATTCACTTGCACGAAAAACGAAATGGAACAATATATATGCAATATACATATATATATGCAATATATATATGTATATATATATATATATATATATATATATATATATATATATATGAAAATATATATATGTATGTATGTATGCATATCTGTATATGTATGTATGTATATTTAAATGTATGTATATAAGTATATTTATATGTGTGTAATCACATTCGCACATAATTACATAGCCACGGGATTTTCTTTCATATTTTGGTGGCTATAATAATGATAGATTGGAAAACATAGTGAAAAATATGCTCAAATATTAGTAAGAAATATATTTGAATAATAACTGATATATTTTAATAATAAGTTAGTAATATAATTTGATAATATGTTGTAATAATAGTTAATAATATGCTTTGGTAATAGTTAATGATATATTTGAATAGAAGTAATATTTTGAAAATAATACGTGGTGACGGCAGATGAAATGATATCTCGCGGAGATGTGGCCTAACTGGGACTCTGCTTGATGGATCGCTCTGAAGGATCCTGGAATATACCGACTAATAGCGAATTCAGCAACGCGCTGCAACGGAGCATGCTCCAACAGCTGACCTGAATGGGGTCAAATTTTTGACACGAGACCAGCAATTTTATGGGAGGGGTGGTTACTTGATCATATCGACTGTTACTTACTTTATTTACCCTGAGGGGATGTAGAGTAAAGTGGACCTCGGGAGAATATAATCATAATTATTAATAAAGGTTTAATTGGCATTTTTTCGCTAAATGTAGAGGGATAACAAAAGTGCTTGTTCGGCAATTTCCGTAAAGAAATTTGTTTTCTTTAATCACTATTTTTCATATATATTTCAAAAAAGATACCATACAGTTAATAAAAAAAGATCGTGCAGACCAGTGTGTAATAATATGTGGTAATACACACACACTCATATATAAAAGTATGCAGTTAAAAAATGCGTTTTACTCCATTCATTAAATTTATATATATATATATATATATATATAGATAGATATATATATAGATAGATAGATAGATAGATAGATAGATAGATAGATAGATAGATAGATAGATATACATATATATATATATATATATATATATATATATATATATATTCAATTAATGTACTGGCTTCGGTGGTACATATTCTACAATTGGAACGACCCAGAGAAGCTTAGCTCCTGCACAAGCATGACACAGAGAGTCGTGAAGCGTTACATATTTGTTTTTAAGATGGCGAGCTGGTAGAATCGTTAGCACGCTGGAGGAAATATTTTGCGCTATTTTGTCCATCTCTACGTTCTGAAGTTCAAATTACGCCAACTTTGCCTTTCATCTTTTCGAGATTGGAAAATAAAATAGTACCAGTTGAGTACTAGGGTGAACGTAATCGTCTTACCGATTTCTTACAAAATTGCTGGCCCTTCGCCAAAATTTGAGACCTATTTGTGTCGGCCAGGTCTGACCGTTCTTTCTTGGTTCGACACCAATCCGTGCAACATCTATATTTCTCCCCTTGCCTGTTAGATATTATGTCCCTGCCGTAAGGCTTTACTTCCCCAGACGCCAGCTTAATTTAATTCGTCCTTAGTTGAAAGACACTCGTTGTTATATCCTGTTAATTGCATTTGTATTTGTGTAACATTTCTCTGGGTTTTTTTCCGTCCTTGTTTTCGTATACATTCGCTGCTTTCTTCCAAGGAATCTGATGCTCTTGGCTTAGTTTTTCTTTGGGGCTGGCCAGATTATAACCAGCCGAAATTGCAAAGATAATCTGGAACTCGACTGAGGATAGAAAACTCCGAATGATTCGTCTTTCATTTCTTTGTATCGTCTGTCTGGATGTTTTGCGTTCTTGTCCCATTTTTGTATGATATATATGTGTGTGTGTGTGTGTGTGTGTCTGTGTGTGTGTGTGTGTGTGTATGTGTGTGTGTATGTATGTATGTATGTATGTATATATATATATATATATA
>NC_068987.1:109159272-109159915 GCF_001194135.2 Octopus bimaculoides
TGTGTGTGTGTGTGTGTGTGTGTGTGTGTGTGTGTGTGTGTGTGTGTGTGTGTGTGTGTGTTTGCGTGTGCTTGCGTGTGTGTGTAAGTGATTGTGTGTGTGTCCTGGTATATGTATGAATGTATGTGTCTGCTTATGGTTTTGCATGAATGCTTCTTATATTTGCGTATTTCACGGTGCGCGCGCGCGTTCGTGTATGTGTGCGTACGCGTGTCTGTGTGTGTGTGTATACGTGTATGCGTGCGTATGCATCTGCCTGTGTGTGCTTGTATGATTACGTATGGTCGTTTTCCTGAATACTCAGTGGCATTTGTCTGTATATGTGTGTCAGTTGGTGTAGTGTGCATGTGTTATGCGTGTGAATGCACGTGAGGGATAGTGAAAGAAAGGGAGTATGTATATGCGTGATTATTTTGCTACTGCGGATGTATGTGTTTATGTTTGTGAATGTGTGTCCCTGTATCTCTATATATGTCTCTATTTCAACATGTTGATGACTGTGTGTACCTCTACATATCAATATACATACATACAGACAGATAGACAGACACACAGAAAGACAGACAGGCAGACAGATATATATATAGATAGATAGATAGATAGATAGATAGATAGATAGACAGATAGATAGAGAGATAGATAC
>NC_068987.1:109162284-109162985 GCF_001194135.2 Octopus bimaculoides
ATATATATATATATATATATATATATATATATATATATATATATACATGTATGTATGTATGTATGTATGTACCATGCATGTATGTATCTATGTAAGTCTGTATGTATGTATGTATGCATGTATGCATGTGTATTTAACGTCAGCTTCTTTGTAAGTTCATGGACAGAGGGACACGCCATGAGTGTTAGGGAAAGTCGCGACACGATCCCACAAACCCTTTGGTCGCAAGACACACAATCTATTCAGTGACTCACTGACTCACGCGACATTTAGCAGACGCTATACCCCCTCACAACCCGTCCCCCATTTGTATCCCTTTCCAGCGAAAAAGACTTCATTGCAAAACCCACCCATATTAGATTAGATATAAGATAAAAACAACCCCTCCCCGTCTCCCCTTCTCTTTTCCCCCACTCTCTCCCTCTCTCGCTCTGTTCTGTCTGTCTGTTTTTCTCTCTCCCCCTCTCTCTGTCCCTCTCGCCCGCTCGCTCTCTTTCTCTTTCTAAAAGATGTAATTATTGCAGACAAAACGAGAGAGATGGAGGAGAGTGAGCGAGGAGCATATGTATGCGTGTTTGTGTATGCATATACTTATATAAATGTGGGTGTGTGTGTGTGAATATGAATGAGTGTGCGTGTGTATGTATATACTGATATATAAATACACTTATGTATATACAAATATATGTGCAGTGTGTGTA
>NC_068987.1:109164238-109166464 GCF_001194135.2 Octopus bimaculoides
CTCTCTGTTTCTTTCTGTGTTCCTTTCTGTGGAAGAGCGTAGGCTCGAAACGTTAAAGACTTTTTCAATTCCCGAGCGTTATACTAATACATCTGTTTGTTTTCTTCATCACCTGTCTTCGTCTTTTGTCTTTTTGTGTATTCTCCCAATATATATATATATGGCTTAGGTAGTTTATCTATACTTTTGGTGTTAAAGGGAGCAGTGCCAGTTGAAATGAAATAGTTCCGTCTTAGTGTAGTGTTGTGATGTGACACTAGCATGATTTTTGTAGCGGACGGACAGCACGAGGAGCAACAAGGTCAAGGTGAGCTCTGAGGTTCACCTATCACGCACTCTGTACTTCGTGGATTTTTCTGGCTAATATATGTAAACGTATATCGCGGATTCTTCAGTATTCTTTATTTTATTCTTTTATATGTTTCAGTCTTGAAGCTGTGGCCATGCTGGGGCACCGCCAGTAAATCCGGATTTCTGCGGCCGATAGGTATTTATATTTTTTTTTTACATTTTAATTATTTCTGTGGAAGGTTTTAGAACGTAACACCCGCGATAGACGAGGCATTACTGTACCAGAATAGAGTCAATTAAGGAAAGATTGTGAAAAAGGGAGAGAAAGTAAGAGAGACTCTCGTACGCGTGTAGTGATGGAGTCATGCATGCATTCTAATGAGACGAATACAAGCTAGCATACATGCATACATGCATACGTATCGTGGCACTCCGTCGGTTACGACGACGAGGGTCCCAGTTGATCCGATCAACGGAACAGCCTGCTCGTGAAATTAACGTGCAAGTGGCTGGGCACTCCACAGACACGTGTAGCCTTAACGTAGTTTTCGGGGAGATTCAGCGTGACATAGAGCGTGACAAGGCTGGCCCCTTTGAAATCCAGATGCAACAGAAACAGGAAGTAAGAGTGAGGGAAAGTTGTGATGAAAGAATACAGCAGAGTTCACCACCACCTCCTGCTGGAGCCTTATGGAACTTTAGGCGTTTTTGCTCAATAAACACAAACAACGCCTGGCCTGGGAATCGAAACCGCGATCTTATGACCACGAGTCCGCTGTCCTACCCACCGACCCATTGCGCCTCCACACATACATACATATGCAGTCATAGTGAAATGTTTGCACTTATGAAGACGGACAACCACACACATAAGTATGCATTCACTAACATTTTCGCACACGCAAACACACACACACACACGCACAGAAAAACAGACACACACATGTGCATACACACACACTCACACACAGACACACTTACGCATACTCACACACACACAGATGCATACACACACGCGCACGCACCAGGAACTGCCGAAGGTGCACTGCCAGAGAGAAATAGAATAAAACGAAATCAGTTGCGAGACAGACAGACAGACAGACAGACAGACAAAGACAGAAAGACAGCGGGAGAGAGTGAACGATAGAGAGAGAGAGAGAGAGAGAGAGAGAGAGAGAATCATGTATTCAGCATCACAAACACATACACACGCATAAACACAAAGATGCACACACATACAGACACACACACAAACGTACATAAATATGGAAGCTTTTGGAAACGCGGACAAGCCAGTGATCTATGTCTCTCTTTCTCTTTCTCTTTCTGCCACTCTTTCTATTTCTTGTTCCCTCTCTCTCTTTGTCCCTCTCCCCCCTCTCTCTATCTCTCTATCTCTTTCTCTCTCTCTCTCTCTCTATCTATCTATCTATCTATCTCTTTCTCTCTCTCTCTTTTTATCTTTCTCTTTCTCTCTCTCTCTCTCTCTCTCTTTCCTTCAAACACGCAAAGACAAAAAATACACATTGACCCACTCAAACGCATATAAGCACCCTTCCAAACAATAAGAACTCATACACACACACGCACGCGCGTACACACACACAAACAAACAAACACGCACACATTTACTGGCAAAGATATACTTCCACACACATACATGCACACATTTAGAAACTAAATCACTGACATACACCATTCTTCTATAATGAATTCATAAGACTCAACACTTTCTCTCGTTTATCGAGATTGTCCGAGACACACACACACTCACCAACACACACGCACACACACACACACACACACACACACACACACACACACACACACACATAGACTTAATCTCCTCTATTTCATATTGATAAACCGGGCTCATATAACGCGAACCGGATACCCGACAAATTACACATTCTGCCCGTTTATCTGAAGAAAGAC
>NC_068987.1:109166722-109171527 GCF_001194135.2 Octopus bimaculoides
GACGCTCGACTTGCTAGAAATAATAGTCAAATATCCCAAACCACTTAAAATTAAAAGAAATTTTGTGGCTGAGAAGCTCGCTTCGAAACCACATGTTTTCGGGTTCAGTCCCACAGCGCAGTACTTTGGGCAAGTGTTTTCTGCTGTACACCCAAGCCGATTAATGCCTTATGAATGAATTTGGTACTGTAAAGAAGTCCATCGTGTACACACACACACACACACACACACACACACACACACAAATACATACATGTATGTATGTATGTTTGTATGTATGCATGCATACTTGTGCGTGTGTTTGTGTGTGTGAGTGTTTGCGTTGTGTTCGTCCACCATCAGCACTTGACTTGACAACTGGAGTTGGTTTGTTTACGGCCCTGTAACTTAACTGCTCGGCAAAAGATTCCGATAAAATAAGAACCAGACTACAAAGTATTATATTCTTGTATTGGATATATAATATAACGAAGCAGGGGAGAAGAAACTTTATACACGACGCACTTCTATACTGTCACACGAGAATATTTATTTCCGATTAAAGCACAGGGTTAAAGCAAGTCTGAGGAGAGGAAGGTGTTTGCCGATAACATCGCCCCAAATACTTGATCATTCATATATTATTTTATAGTCCTGGAAAGAAAGGAATGGTTGACTCCTGCGGGATTCGACAGCTAGTCTATCATAGCCTTCAGACGGAATAAAAATATAAGAGAATTATTGACCTTTACTTCTGACTCCAAGAAAACTAGCTTCGGAGTTTCTGCGCGCTGTACCTTCCAAAAATATGAGTCAAGTCAATTCTAACAGGAATCATAACAGATTCTCGGTCTGGGAATCGAAACCACGATCCTATGACCGCGAGTCCGCTGCCCTAACCACTTGGACATTGCGCCTCTACTATGTTGGTTGTACAACAGAACAATCAAACAAAAGATTCAATGGGAACAGATATGACGTCAAGCACAATAACAGTAGTTCGACAGAACTTGACGAGCATATCACATGAAACGGCTGCAATTTTGAAAAAGACTTGAAAGTGCATATTCTCAGAAAATATTCTGAATTTGCTACACTTTCAATCCTCAAAATACACGAGGAGAAATATGTTTGTGAGTTACAACGAGCTAGAAGTTCATGTTGGTTAGAAGTTATGCTTAGGGTGCCATATATATGGTTTTGTACATAGTGTTGTTCTAGAGAATGTTTAAGAAAACATAAGAAAATTATGTTTGTTTTAAAATTTGAGATTACAGAGACAGTATTTTACGTAGGGTATGGGCAACTGCCAATTTGGGGTTTCCTGGTATCTGAACTAGGTAGCAATCAGCCCCTTTTGCTATCATTCCAAGGGCACCTATTACAACAGGTATTGTTTTAGTCTTCAGGTTCCACATTTTGCTAATTTCTATTTCAAGATCTTTATATTTGCTCAATTTTTGGTAGGTCTTGACGTTTATATCGATTGGGACAGTCATATCAATGAGGAGGCATGATTTTTGTCTGAAGTCATTCAGTATGATGTCTGGCCTATTTGCATCTACCTTTCTGTCAGTTTGAATGGTGAAGTTCCAGAGGAGTGCGATGTGATCATTTTCAAGTACTGGGGGTGGTTTGTTCCCACCAGTTTTTTATCATGGGGCAAGTCCAGGTTTTTGTAAATTACCCAGTGAATATATTGTGCAGCTCTATCATGCCTGCTGAGATATTCTGTAGGCGAAGAAAAGTGCACATGGAGACAACATGGTCAATGGTTTCATTTCGTTATTGACATACACGACATATTGGGGAGCTGCCGTTCTTTAATATGTTAGCCTGGTAGTTCATGTAGGAAGGCATTGATCTTGGGCTGCTATGATATACCCTTCTGTTTCTGATTTTCAGCCAGAAGTGATTAGCCATTGATGGGTAAGGGCTTTGTCAACATCGGCATTATTCGCTTTCTTTATTATTATTATTATTATTATTGAGTGAGAGAGCAGTGCATGCCAACAAAGTGACACTGGGGTAAAATATACGAAGCCCAACATTCCCATCATGACTACCCGTCTGATAAGGGTACACCAGGCACATGCATCACAACCATATGTGTGCGACATGGTGATCTCATATCAAGATAAACAGCGCATGACCTTGCAGGCGGGGCCCAGTTAGAATTTTCTTCAGGTCGAGTAGCCCATCCCACTCAAAAGGTCCCTGAATAAGGTTTGTTTAAGGATGTTGAGCAAAACACCCATGTTTATAAAAAGGTGAATTATTCAAACCCCAAAGAATTCCTCTCAACACATGGTTATGATGCTCCCACACTACTTCTGCTCATGATCAGAGATGTACATATCGTCAGCCACCAAGAGACATGCCCAACTGGTTAAGGTCAAACAACTGACAAGCAAATCTGTGGTATTCAGCAGAATATTTGCTGTAGCCCATCTTTTATACCAAGACAAAACAATGTACATGATAATACTTCCAATCAGTTAAGATCAGAAGCCAAGAGAGCCACTGCCTGGTACTGCATCCGGGCATTATTATTATTATTATTATTATTATTATTATTATTATTATTATTATTATTATTATTATTATTATTATTATTATCAAATCATTGCAGAAAATCCTATTATGTTTTTATCATTAGATATTAATAGGTTTTGTATTAAAAATAAATTGTTAAAATATTCCCCTCAGATTCACTCACTTGTTGCAGCGGTCCTTCAGTTTTTCTAAGCCCTCTAAAAAACTCGGAAGGTTGGGCCTCCAACCAAGCTTTTCGGAATACACATAAAGCCAGCAACTTCTCTACGAACTCTTGTGTATGTGTGTATATGCATATATATGCGCAGGAGTGGCTGTGTGGTAAGTAGCTTGCTTACCAACCCCATGGTTCCGGGTTCAGTCTCATTGCGTGGCACTTTGGGCAAGTGTCTTCTACTATATGCTCGGGCCTTGTGAGTGGATTTGGTAGACGGAGACTAAAAGAAGCCCGTTGTATATGTATATGTATATGTATATATATATGTGTGTGTATATGTTTGTGTGTCTGTGTTTGTCCCGCCTAAACATCACCTGACAACCGATGCTGGTGTGTTTATGTCCCGTAACTTAGCGATTCGGCAAAAGAGACCGATAGAATAAGTGCTAGGCTTACAAAGAATAAGTCTTGGGATCGATTTGCTCGTCTAAAGGCGGTGCTCCAGCATGGCCGCAGTCAAATGACTGAAACAAGTAAGAGAGAGTAAAAGAGAGTGTGAATCTTACAGATTCGTTAGATTGTCTGAGAAAATGCTTATGAATTTATATACGCACACATTTAAATGCGTATACATTCATGTATACAAACGCACTATTTAATGTTCTTAATTATATTTTTTTATATTTATTCTTGAAAGTCTGGAAGTCAAACATTTTGAAATGGTTAGCGCATGCGTAGAAGTGCAACTGTTGAAGTTAATGAAGGTGATTGGCTTAAAAATGTATTCTGGCTGAAAGCATCAGATTTGACACTGAGGAATGTCTGGAATCAGTTCTAGGTGCAAACGGAGCAATTAAATGGGAGACGGAGAGGGAAAATGGAGCAAGTGGGATTTGGAGGGGAAATAGAGAGAGAGGGGGAGAGGGGAATTGAAAGAGAGAGAGAGAGAAACTACGACAGATAAGAGGGGAGAAAGGAAGAGTGACAATTAAGCATGTGTGTGTGTGTGAGTGAGTGAGTAAGTGAGTGTATATGTGCATATGTATGTTATGTTATGTATTTATGTATGTATGTATGTATGTATGTATGCCCAGAGGTGGACGGGAGAGTTAGATAGGCATACAGACAGACAGACAGACAGACAGAAGAAGAAGAAGAAGAAGAAGAAGAAGAAGAAGAAGAAGAAGAAGATGAAGAAGAAGAAGAAGAAGAAGAAGAAGAAGAAGAACGAACGAACGAACAAACGAACAAACGTACGAACGAACGAACGAACAAACGAACGAACGAACGAACGAACGAACGAACGAACGAACGAACGAATGAATGAGTTTCTTTATTGGTTCATGTCCCAAAGGCAACATATGAAATGAGAAGATACCATAGGGCTTGAACCTCCAAACAGTAAATAGTGTGGATGAGTGGGTGCAATGGCTGGCTGGCTGGCTGGCTGGCTGGCTGTTGGGTGTTATAGGTTATACGAGAAATGGAGGGACACGAAAAGTTTAAAATGATATTAGAGAAAGTTAAAAAATGAAGGCATGAAGAGGGTAGACGGTATGCTAAAACAAAACAAAAAATAAAATGATGGAAGTCGAACCGACATCCAAGCCTTCAAGATCCCAGAAGAGACGCTGTATAATTGAAAAAAGATACAAAGAACGACCAGGAATCAGTTAGAATCGGCAGCTGTGCGCAAATAGTTAAGAATTGGGAGACGGGCAGGGGCGGGGTGAATAGCTGTGACAGGAGTGGAGAAGGGGTAAGGATGATGGAAGCTAGAATCAGATAATCCGTGGTTTGGCGAAGGATGAAGAACCTTTCCAAAATGGTAATAGCTTCTTCAGACATAGAGGTGTCAGACATATTAGCAGAGATTCCTGAGTGGGCGGTGTTTGGGAATGCTCGCGTTTATGCGTGAATGTATGTATGTATGTATGTATGTATGTATGTATGTATGTACGTATGTATGTATGTACGTATGTATGCATGTATGTGTATGTATGCATGTATGCGTGTATATTTATCCATCTATCTCTCTATCTATTTATCTATATATATATGTATGTGTGTATATATATATGTATGCATATATATATATATATATATATATATA
>NC_068987.1:109171537-109172344 GCF_001194135.2 Octopus bimaculoides
ATATGTGTGTGTAGCAGAATGTATATATTCGTGTATGCATGTATTTACGTATTTATGTGTGTGTTTGTGTGTGTGTGTGTAAGTATATGTATAGATATATACATGCATACAAACATACATACATATATGTATATATGTATATATGTTTGTATATACATAATCAGACATAAATGCACGTATATATATATATATATATATATATATATATATATATATATATATATATATATACGTAAGAATATATACACATATATATAAGTAGATATACAGATTTATGTAAGAATCAATATAAGTATACATATGTGTGTGTGTGTGTGTGTATGTATGTATGTATGTTTGTATGTATGTTATCTATGTAAGGATATTTGTAATGTGAGCGTACGGGTGAAGGTGTATACATGCATGTATGTGTAAGTGAACGGTTTGTAAATACATTTAAACACAGATTCTACACTACATTCTAGAATACTTTCAAATACACACACAAGCACACACACACACACACATGTTTTTTGTCTATATGCATTTCTATGCACAAAGGAGTGTCCTCCACCCACACCATCACCTCAACTCCCACCGCCACCACTTTCGCCATTACCATCACCATGTTTTCATTTTCTCCCATCATCAATCAATCAGTCAGTTCTTCACTTTCACCAATCCCCTCCCATCTCCCCCCTCCCCTCCCCCTTCTTTGTCTCTCAATACGTGACGTCAGCATTCCATCGACAAATGCTTCGACCACTAATACACACCAGATACATTACCACGCAACCTCGGTCACATTACTAATATATGTATGTATAT
>NC_068987.1:109172448-109174167 GCF_001194135.2 Octopus bimaculoides
ATATATATATATATATATATATACATACATGCACACACATGAATACAAACGTAAGTATATAAAGATGGAGACAGACAAAGAGAGAGATACACCCCCACACATGCACACGCACACACCCCACGCACACACAAACACACACACACACACGCAAGTACTAAAATATATGGAATTCATTACGTCTCTATCGGTATTTGTGTAATTCGAAAGAAGGAATTTTCACTGGAATATGTATATATATATACATGTTGTAGTATGCGTGTTTGTGTATGTGTGTGTGAGTGTGTATGTGTGTGTGAATGTGAGTGCACATATATACATACACACACACACACACACACACACACACACACACACACACGCACACACTCGACAGGCTTCCACACAGTTTTCATCAGCGAAGAACCAAGCAACCTGAATACATTGCAGAAAGTATATAAAGTCTGAAGCAATTGGATAACACCTCAAAATACATAGATGCAAGAAATTCACAGTCACACACACACACACACACACACACACACACACACACACACACACACACACACACACACACACACACACACACACAGACAAATACGAAGGTGTGCTCTGTTCTGACTTTGAGAAAACTGTTAACAGTATGAGTTGTCAAAATAACTATCAAGAAGACAGATCTTTTTTTTGTCTTTTATTTTCAAGAATTGGCATTGATTTTACGCTGCCATTGTTTGAAACGGACGACGCTTTTACGTGACAAAACTAGGATTAAAACTGTGTTGAAACAAACTTCAAGTCCATCTTGTTCGGGGCTTAGCACGTGATGACAACAGCACGGTAACTTAAATCCACTGACGAAAATCCACATCCGAAATATACACAGGTCACTATGTATTGGTGCAAAAACATTCCCCAACACTCGATATGTAAAGTAAATTATATTTATTTTAATCTAACAAAAACACTTTTTGTTAGATTAAAATAAATATAATTTACTTTACATGTAACAAAGTTACAGAGGAATTTTCCTGCATTGTTGACGTCTACTTCAACATATATTTTATAAATACATACTTTCTTAGTACACGCATAGCGCCGTCTGGAGGGCTGTTAATACAAAGGGAAGTAGCTATCTCCTCACTATATGAAGTAGGATTAGAAATTTGAATTTGAAATCAAGGAGCATAAAAGATACGAAGAGTTCACACACAGACACACACACACATGTATATATATATATATATATACATATAGGCACATGCGTGTCTGTGTGTTAAGATGTTTGCTTCCCAACCACGTGGTTCTGTGTTTAGTTCCACTTCTTAGCACCTTGGGCAAGTGTCTTTTATCATAGCCTCGGGCTATGATCCTTGTGAATGCTGTAGTTTGCTGTGGTGCTCTTATGTTTACTGTATTGAAAGTGTTTTGCGTAGGATGTGTGCAGTGCCCAGTAGTGCAATTTTCTGTATGTTATATATATTTGTAAGTCCTGATGTTTTTGTTATGTATTTGTCTGAATATTTTTTTATTATATCTAAGGCACGTACTATGATAGGAATTGTTTCTGTTTTTAGATTCCACATTCGAGTTACCTCTATTTCCAGGTCTTTGTATTTTGAAAGTTTTTCCATTTCTTTTAGGGAAACGTTGTCATCTGCTGATATTGATACATCAATTAGAAAGCATTTTTTTTCTTCATGATCTTTGACAACTATATCTGGTTTATTTGCCTTAATTTCTCTA
>NC_068987.1:109176189-109177384 GCF_001194135.2 Octopus bimaculoides
TATTATTATTATTATCATTATTATTATTATTATCGGGGTCGATTCTTTCGACAACGATCCTTTAAGGCGGTGTCTCAACATAGCCAAAGCCTAATACCTGGAGCAAGTAAAAGATAAAAGACATACAGGGTGGCCCAAAATTAGGTTTACAATTATCACGTAGGCGCTTTAAATTTCTTTTAAAACATTTTATTATATTTAAAATTATATCTTACAATTAACTAAACTAGCATAGAATAATGGTTTCATATTTTGTTTTATAATTAAGATCTAAACTGTTAATATATGAATGCGAAAGAGATAGTTGAATAACTGTAGACCTACTTTTGGGTCAACCTGTATTTAATTTGCATTCTTTCTTTGTTTTTTAATTATCTCTGACAAAGTTCGTAAAATTTCTAGTTAATGATATTCATCTATATTATTCGTATTCTTATATTTTCTAAAAATTCTCAAAATATCATAATTGCATCTTTTCGGGGTAATGAGAGTTATTTGAATTCAGTATAGGACCATCAACACTAGCAACAACAACAGCAACAACGAGTAAGATACAGAATAGGAAGTGAACTTTGAGTCACAGTTAGAAAAACCGTAAAAGGGATTTGTTTGCGCAGAAGGTCGCTTGTTCAAGAGACACGGTATGAGGTGGTTGATGTTTATTTATCAATACGTAGCGTCTAGCGAATATAACGGGTGTGATTCTCAGGTCATCAGATTTAAGTTACGCTGCTCGCTGTTGCTGTCGCGCGGTCAGTCCGTTCAAAATGTATCGGAAGCTTGATTTAGCGGCGTCTTAATCCCTATGTAGTTATCCCTTGTTATTGATAGATTAACGTGAATGTCATATTAAATGAAAAATGCCTCTATGATGTTGATGGTTTCTTCAAAACACGCATGTAGGCGCGTCTCTGTATGTGTGTGTGTGTGTGTGTGTGTGTGTGTGTGTGTGTGTGTTGGCGTGTGTGTGCCTCTGTATGTCTGTGTGTATGTCTGTGTATGTCTATGTGTACTGGCGAACGTTAGTGCTGTTTAGAAACGAGGGGGAATGCTCTTACACAAGGGTGAAAATACGTGGTGGTATCAGAAAGTTCCCGGACTAGTTCCGTAGCGCGCCAACAGATGGCGGCACACACAGTTGTGTGTGCTGTATATATTCTATTAGGAATTGAGGTCGTTTGTTACAGTGTTACTT